>NC_092204.1:99350395-99384557 GCF_043381705.1 Parasteatoda tepidariorum | reverse complement strand
TAGGCACAGGTTCTTAGATTATATATATATATATATATATACTTGCTCATTGTACATATTGTACATATTCTTTACTGCCAATTTGACAAGAATTCTTATAATATTAAGACCGAGCATTCTAAAGACCGAACATTTTTTAAAATTAAAAAAAAAACATTTTTTGGCTTAATAAAAAAAGATATGGTCACTAATTTATTGTTTCCTAAGTATTATATATAAAGTTAGTTAAGTAAATAACAAAAATACAGCAACTCTTTTTAAACTTTCCTACATTTAATTTAATTACTTTGGGAATGGTAAAATATGCTATAATAAATCTGATTCCAATTGCATATTTTTTTTAATCACCCACTTTATAAAAATAACTAAATGAAATCAGCCTTTTTAGCCTCTTTAAATAGCCATATTATCAATTATAATATTAAAAACATTGTTTTGACAAAATCACTATTCTGTGAAATGATTATATTGGCGTCATGGTAAGGAAAATAATCCTGATACTGTATTACTCTAATCTATAATAACTAGTTACTTTAGCTAAGAAAGGTTTATCTCAAAGCCTGTGCCATAGAATATCCAATGCAATTAGAGACACTACAAGTCTTTTGGATTTAAATAAACTAATTATTCTTGATACATTAGAAGTTTAAGATCTGTGTAATAAAACTGAATATTGAATAATTATTGATTTTAATTTCAGCAATGTTCAGCAACGAAGACCTACTTGCTTTAGATGAAGTCAAACCTACTCGTATGGCGAACAGGAAGTCGGCCTCGCACCAGGAAGAGATCCCAGGTTCGAATCGCTTCGGACATGAATGTAATTTTTCTCTCTGTTCTATTTGTCTTCCTTGTGTTATTAAAGTGACATTGACCCAGCTATATGATGCCCACGATAAAGTTATTATTAGAAAAGTTAGATACATTAGGCACTACAAGGTTTTTTATTATTATTTTTTTTTTGTTGAGAAAAATGGAATAATGGAATATTTTTTTACTGTTAACGAAATTCGTTTCCTCGCAGAATTTACACTAATTATTTCGCCCTTTTGATGAAATGTTAGCATGTACTAGAAAACGGTTTGGCCAAAAGCGAAGTAATTTTCGTTGAGTGTTCATCAGGCACAAAAACGTACTTTCTCTGAATAAACAAATATTTTTTTTAACATACTTGGAATCCTGATCCTTGAAATAGGGGGGGGGGGTAGTTTATATATTTGACGATAGTGCAGAGAACAGCTAAGAAAAGACGCCGCCTCAAATCAATATTTTAAGATAACCCATACATTAATTCAAAAGAGGAATACTTAATTTTACTAGGTTGCTAAGCAACCAAATTGAAGCAAAAAAAATTGAAATAATGTTCTGGATTGCTCGGAGAGGTTTAATTAATAGTTAATATAAAATATCTCGAAGTTTCTAGGCAATAGACAATTTTTAACAATATTCTGTCCTAAAAGCAAATTTTTTTTATTTTATAATCTCCTTTAAATAGAAAGTTTGAATCAATTTGCAAATTATTTATGATTTTCTAAGCTTTCAGAATTTTACAGCTTTAATCAAGACAAGAAAATTTGAAGAAAAAAAAAGTGCCTGAAGAAAAATAAAATATAGATTGCATAGCAATTCTAATGCACATTCACAAGGTTTTCGATAATTTACGATATTTCTTTTTTCTATAACTCAAGGAATTGCTGAATGTTTAGTGGCATTTTAAAGAGATTGAAATATGTTATGCTTAAGAATAAGATATTGAAATAATATGTCGCATATTGTTTGATTTATTGTTTAAAAAATCGCTTTATCGCTTTCTGCTAGATATATAGGTTACATGGTTTTCTTCGGATAAAGATGATTTGCAAATACCATCCTCATGTTTCGATACATTCCGAAACTTACGTTCGCAAATTCACCATAAAATGTCGCGCAGCATATTCTTCAATTACAATAACCTACATTAACCATCAAATACTGCCATTATGATTATTTTTGCATCCTTCTATATATATATCTGATACGATACTCTCTTTTTAAACAGAGCTCGTAAGATCCTTAAGATACTGAAATGGGGGGAACAAAAACTTAAAAGATAAAATATTTAATTTCGTTAACTCAAAATATCTGGTCTCAAAATTTGAATTTTAAAGTTAAAATAACTTTTACAATATTGATGCTCTTACGTTTTAAAACAACACATGAATCCTGTTAAAATATTAAAATGCATATGCTTACTTTAACGAGTGTAAAATCCTTATCAAAATAATGATCAAGACCCAAATGTAAAACAGTATAATTGATGATAAAAACTCACCAGGCTTCAAAAAATATGAAGAAGGAAGTAAAAGTTGTCATGCAACAAGCATTCAAATATAAGCGCCCATTCTCAAGACTTGTCAGGCTTGAATAACTTGTGACTTTAATTACTGGACGCTCAAAACAAGTCTATTTTTATTTTCATCTATTATTTTTTAAATCAATGAAGTTTTTATATTTTCGATTCAGTTTCTTGGGATTATCCATTTAGTAACACAACATTACTAGTTAACTAGCTAAATTATTTCATTTGATTTTAAAATAAGTTTTTCATAAGTTATAGGCACAGGTTCTTAGATTGAAATTAATAATAATTCACTACTTTGCAAAAAAATCAAAGCAGTACTTTTTTTTTTGCTGCAAGCCTTAAAATTTTTAAAGACATAAAGAATTCCGTTTGCAATTGAAATTTCAAAAGTCGAATGTGAAAATGGAATGTCCCCTAGCACCAGGAATCGAAATTAAATAGTTACTACCCAGCAAAAACATAAGTTCTGGCCATCTTCGAAATTACTGACGGTACTGATTGAAAAGTGAAGGTGCAAATTACTGTCAGCTGGGTTGATTGCTGGGCCACCCTATGAACTTTTGCCAACATTGTAGGAAGTGTTGGGCCTGTACATTACAAACAGCCGCATCCCGTCAGTCTGTATCTACCCAATGGGCCACCAAGTTAAAGTTGTCTGCTGCCGCNGGTTTGTGGGTTTTAATTACTCCTGTAACTAGGTCAATGACCTCTCGTAAACCTCTATAAACTAAAGGGATGCTGCTGGGTGTATATAAATTGCTGGCCCTCAATTATTGATTCATTGATTACCCTCTACTGGAAAATGTCGGGCAATCACTCACCCAGCGCGTTTTAGACAGTAACTGCTGGGTTAGGTACTACCGGCCATCGATAGGCCGGTATTGTTGGCTCGACAGAAGGCCAGCCATTCACTTTAGTACAGTTGAAAGTGACTTTTGCCGGCACAGACCCGTCGCTTTAGCTGGTGGCAAACAGCAGTTTTGTGGAGCTGGACCTACAGATTTGTTTTTGCTGGGTAGGACAGCTGTTTCAAACAAGTTAGAGTAGGTATTTTTTATATATCGATTCCAAAGTTTATTCTACATATAGTTTAGGGCATACTTTCACATCCTCATTTGCTTAATTTTCACATCCTCATTTTCACATTTATTTTCACATCCTCATTTGCTTAAAATTATTAAACAATTTGCTTAAAATAAATATTTCAAGGTACATGATTTAATGTATTTATAGTATATTAGTAAACGGGGCTTTCATCGCATGTCTTTAACCTTGATACCGCTATCGTTAAATAAATGGAATAAGCTTAGATAAATAATAAAAGTTAATTTTTCCCTCGTGTAATTTTCAAGGAATAATATGTTTCGATCAAGCAGATTTCATTCTGGAAATAATGAAATTATTGTGTTGGTTCCTTGAAGCAATATCATTTTTTTCCTATTAGGACGAAATGTAGGACAAATTGGTTCTTACAATTTCTCTAAAAAGTATGTTAACCTTCTCGCCTCGTATTTTTTTTTCTTTATCAAAATAAGTTCGAAAATTGCGAATTTTTTATAGCATTTTTTTTTTAAATCAGATGATTCTAAAATTGGCACGGCTTCGTAATCCTTTTACAAATTTCAATTTTTAGTGTTTGTCGCTTAGCAAAATAAGGAATTTTCCCAATAACAAATTATACTACAGTTGAATTCCACGCCAACTGAAACCAGTAGTAGAATTCCAAGCGTAATAGAGGGGAAATCACACAGGTATTTTGTCATGAAAATGTATTAAATATGTGTAAAAACAAAAAATTGTGCAATAATATGCTTCTTTAAGGTGCATTGCTTAATTAAATGACATGATATTTCCCTGTAACAATTTGTCAAATTTGCAAAATGCCCCCTCTGCTACATTGCATTTTTTGAAGTTAATAAAAATGAGTAAGCAATTTAAGAAGTCTTATAATAATTTACTTTACCTTGAAATGCGATAATGAAAAAAAATTACAAATAATGTTTGGGATGTTTAAAATCACAGAATATAGCGGAAATAACAGTGAATGTCTAAAGTGTGGGATTTTCTTAGTCCCCTCTGTTACTGACGCTTTGAATTACCTGGCAATTAAATTATGAGGCTCTTTTATTATTTTATGTAATTAAATTAAACATTGCATCTTAAAGTAGCACATTATTGCAAAATTTTTTGTTTTCACATACATTTAATACACTTTTTAGGATAAAATACCTGTATGATTTTCCCTCTGTTACGCTTGGAATTCCACTACAAAAATATCTTGGGAATCGTGCTAAAGTTAAAAATTAAACAAAATAGTTTAGTATATTATCCGGAAAAATATACATGGTATCATAAAGAAAGAGTGAAAGATATAATGAAATAATTAGTTGAATAGTTCTGTGAATCACACGTAGTAAGATAATTATAAATTTAATTTCACAACTATGATGTTAGGGCGACATTTAAGATATTGAGATAATTTAAGACGCTTAAAAATTTTGGCTACGTATTCGACAGCTTTTTGACTTATGAAACTATAGTGACTTATAAAAGATCAACACTATTTTAGATAATCTATGTTGGAATCACAAGAAAAAAAAAGACAATCAATAATTTTTATTCTTTTTTCTAAAAAAAATAGTATGCTCGGTAAATAATCAGTTGTTTTGCATCAAATAATTTTAAGCAGTGGAATGTTTTTAATTTCTTAACAAGGTTTTATTCTTAGCTACCAGACAATAATTCTTTTAAAAAAAACTTGACAATAATTTAAAAAGGAAGTTTACTTTAAAGAAAATCTAAATTAAAGTACTAAAAAAATTTATTAGTATATTAATGAAGAAATATTCTACGTAGTAGCGTAAAGAGTAAGATTTTTAAAAATGTTAAAATTTAATTAAATCTGTGTTAAAATAGTTCTGCGAAACTCTCCCGGACAGGTAATTGAAAAATTTATTTTAAGGTTAAGGCGATATATAAGATGTTGAGAGATTTTAAGATACTTAAAAATGTTGACTACGTATTCGTATTAATAATTATGAAATATATGTTAAAGAAATTGATAAATATATTATTCCAAAGTTATGCATACTCATGTATATTATTGAAATTGTATCAGTTATTGAGAAAACAAACTAAAAAAAAAATAGTCACATTAAATAAGCACAATTTGGTGTATAATCATATTCTATCTGAAGGCATGCTTTTATAAAACTCGACATTCGCTCAATAAAATGTTTTTTATTCAATAGAATGTTTTATTCAAATTTCCTTACTAAATTGCAAATAAATTATTAGAAGCCTAAAAAATAAACATCGCTTTTTATACACTGATTATCATAAATTAAGGAAAATTCACAAAAATCGCGATAACTCAAGAAATTACACATGGAATTTTATGAAACTTACCCACAATATACAACACATAGTAAGGTATTAAACAACATAAAAAGAAATTATCAGACATTAATAGTAGTATAGAAATTAGCACATGTATAAAATAAACAAATTGGAAGTATCGGTTTGCAATAGAAAAAGTACCTTTAATATGGAATATGATTGCCTCTAGAAGCAATACAGCACAAACAGCGATGTGTGATGCTTTCAATTATGCGGTCTATCAGTTCAATAGGAAGTGAGAGCCATTGCTCTTGTAAAGCAGTTGCAAGCGTGGCAAGGGTCTGAGGGGGCGGATTGATGGCAGATACACGCCTCCCTAGAGCATCCCAAACGTGCTCGATAGGATTCAAGTCCGGGGATCGAGCTGGCCACTCCATGCGAGTAATTGTTTCCTGTTGAAGATAATCATCAACAATGCGAGCTCTGTGTGGTCTTGCATTATCGTCCTGTAACAGGAAGCAATCACCAATTGCCCCGGCATATGGGCGCACATAAGCATCAAGGATGTTGTCTCGATAAACCTGAGCATTCACGGTTCCCCTTGGAAAGACATGGAGGTATGTGCGCCCTCCTAAGGATATGCCTCCCCAAACACAGACACTGCCTCTTCCGTATGCATCTCTTTCACGGATGTTTGATGGATGATAACGGGTCCCAGGTTCTCTCCATATCAAATAACGTCTACTGTCACTTTCTAGACTAAACCTGGACTCATCCGTAAAGAGAACAGGCCTCCATTGATCTGACGTCCAGTGGACATGTTGTCGGGCCCACTGCAAACGGTCTCTCCTATGGCGTGATGTGAGCGGCACGCAAATGGCTGGTCGTCTCGCATACAGACCACCTTCGTGGAGCCTTCTGCGCACAGTTGACGTTGACACCAACCTTCCGGTGGCTGCAGCAAGAGAGGATCTAAGATGTGTCGGAGTAGCGGTTCTATTCCTGCGTGCACTTAATGTCAAATATCGGTCATCGGCACTGGTCGTAACAGTTGGCCGTCCTTGACTGAACCTCCTAGATGCCGAATCTGTGGTTTGAAATTGCCTCCAAAGTCTATGAACCACAGATGGACTCACATTTAGCCATCTGGCCACTTCTGATTGACTCTGCCCTGCCTCTAGTCTCCCGATGGCTCTCCATCGTAGTTCTTCAGGCAAATGATGCCTAGAGGTCATTATTACGAATTGGCTATCTCAGATTTTCAATGTCGCAATCACAGTAAAATTTGTGTGCTTTCTCTCAAACTTGGACTTTTATGCTCCAGGCAGATGACGTAAGCCGAGTGCAGCGCCACTAATTTGCATATTGCAATTTTACTCAGCTACTCTTAGTGGACAACATATGCAAATTTTGCACGGTTTGGCTTACTTTTGAAAGAGTTATCGCTATTTTTGTGATTTTTCCTTAATTTATGATAACCAGTGTAGTTTAAAAAAAACCAAAAATAAAAGGATTAGCAATCGGTTAATAGCGAAAAAAATATGAATGAAATTTTAAGCTACATCCGCGAAGTCAAGTTCCTCGTAAGTTAATCACATTTTAATTAAATCGACCCATTTAATTATTTCTTCATTGTCGCCAAATTATTTTGTAAAAATAATTAATTTAAATTTTTCTCAGCTTCTACTATATAAAAGTAGTAGAAACTTTTGATTTTTCAATTGAAAAATATGTAGATTAATATGGTATAAAAAATTCATACCTTATAGTTCAATTTTTTTTTCATCCTCAATTAAATTAAATGATAAAAAATAAGAAATAATTATTAAAAATTATTTTTGCATGAAATTATCTTTGGATGACTGGGTTACTTAAGTGGGTGCAATTTTTTTCTTAATTTTCTTAATTAGTTTTTAAAAATATGACTAAAAATGCAAAAAGTGAAATTAACATTAAGGGGTCCAAACTTTAAATCGCTCTCCTGACCAAACTATGGGGACCACATTTCTCAATTGCGGCTGCCCCCTATATTTTGAAGATTGAAAAACAAGATTGAAGAGATAAAAGAAGATTGAAAAGATAAAAATATATATGTTTATTCAGAGAAAGTACGTTTTTGTGTTCGATTTCGTAACTTAATTGAGAGTTAGCACTAAACAATTAACATATCTGAGATCACCCCCAGAAACCATTAAGTTTGGCACTAAGTACGTGAAAATCCGATCATAAGAACGAAAGTTACCTAGGGTGATATTTTTATTTATTTATTTTTTTTTTCGCGGACTGTACCTCCTGACCTTGACTTGACTTCTCATGTGTATGGACTGGATCGTAGTGCTCTGCTAATTCTGAGTATGTTGCTCACTCTGTAAGTTGTTTTTCTGGTATCGCAGTGAGTTGGACTTCCTCTCCTTTCTATTTATTTTCTTTAGCTCAATAACGTAAAGCCACCGAGAAGGGTTATAGTTAATCATTAAAATAAAATAAATAAGCTATGTTCTAAAAAGTAAAATTAATGGAGGAAAAGTCATTTGTATGGAGAAATTTGTTATGGATAACATTAAAAAGTCGCCATACTATTGTTGATACTTGTGCTTAATTTCGGTAGTAGGCAGTACTGGCATTATGGAAACTGATGAAGTTTTTATATGTACCAAATATACTCTTCCATAAGTACAGTTGTTTGATTGCGGTAAATTTTAAATATGAGTAAATTTGGTACCTATTACAGCTATAGCAAAACTTTGTCTTTTTATGATGGACACTGTGGAAAAGTGTTTTTTGTAGCTCCTCGAAAATATAAGAAAGTTGTTTGATTGTGGTAAATTTTAAATAAGAGTTATCAGGTGATACAGTTAATCTTTATTTTAATTTGATGAACAACCAAATACGCTTTATATGCTTAATCTAATAACGAAAAGCGACCGGGAAGAGAACTAAATAATAATGAATAAAAAACATTGAATTATTTTAGCTTTATTATTTATGTCATTGTTTGTCTTGCTGTTTTGGGCAAGATTTTGTAGTGTTGTTCACAACTGATTTATAGATTCTTACAGTACGAAAAACGAGAGTTGCGCTTGTGTTAAATAAATGGTTTATTGATTTCATTTGATTATAACTACAGGGGTATCAGAAGTCATAACTGGTTAAAAATCCTAATTCCCGAATCCCCTATGACCCTTCCATGAATCCCTAGGAATCCATGGCACATCTTCTGAAAATCGCTTATATAGTGGATATCACTGTAATCTAATCCACATATTTTTAAAGGTTACCCACATATTGTAGATGGAGATTTCATGCAAATTTGAGGTCATTAATCTCGCAAAATTCGACTAATAGTCCAATTGAGCAATGAAGTCAATTTTTATGTATTTTAAAATTTAGATACAGTTTTATTTTAATTTTAAGCAGAAGTTATTAAGCATATATATGCTTAAAAACTTATATATTTTGACTTATATTATTATATATTTGGATTATCTATTTAATATTTTGATAAATATATATTTTGACATATATATATGCTTTTTGATTTCCATTCCTACAAAAATGAATCTCAATATAGTTACTAATATTATAAGGAAAAAGTTTTATCATTCATAGAATAATTTCGCAAGACTTGTTTCAACATATTGAACAAAATTCTAAGTATCCTTCAAACTAAAAATCAGTGCTGTGGTTACTTAGTATTTTCGTAGTAAAAGAATACAACTGCGCACTAAATCTGTTTTTTTTTCTTCATCCCTCACAAATTCTAAGAAATCCTTAGCTTATTCCTCAAATTCATTGAAGAAACAATATTTAAGAAAGGAATTTCTAAATAGATATCACTCACCATATTTTATTTAATGAAGCAAATTGCTTCTTATAATGCATTTGAAGATGGAAATTTTAATAAATTTATTCATTCCATAAATTTAGTGTTAGAAATTTCTCTACAAGTAATTAATTGTTTTAATTAATTCATTTAATCATTATTTTACCACATTAATTGCCATAAAAAAGATGGTATTCAAATTTTTAACTGCCGGAAAAATCATTTTTTGTTGGTTTTCATCTTATACAGTAAAACAATCCGAATTGTATTCACGCCTACTAAGCCCATCTAATAAAGCCTTTTATTTTTTTTTAACTGGCTAATCTGTCAATCTAATGACCGCCTCAACGGCGGTTCGTACCCCGTCTTTGACAGCACAATATTTCCTGCATTTCTTCAACATTTAAAGAACTTTCCGTGTCCCGCACTCCATAATTGGTGATCCTGGACTATTAGAAGACGAATGTTCCATTCACGCACTGGCGGAAGCACCACAAAGCTGCTTAACTCAACACAGTCTAGTGATTCCCTCTTCTCACGATAGATTACACGATTAAATAAAATAATTAAGCTACATTTCTCGGTTAACTTGACAAGACACTACTCAACCACTACCTAACTCCAATGTCCCTAAATTAACAAAAAGCCTAACATAAGCTGAATCTAATGTCCAGTTAAATTTTATTTTTATGGTTTGGAACCATGCCGCTTGTGAATGGATTCAAAACCGCAAATGCAAAGAAATATATTTAACCTAGTATAGAACAATTAGAGAAATTTGACTTTTCAAAAGGGCATCAGACATACGGTTTGATATGAATTTTTCTTTAAATCGCCATACGTTTAAAATTGGCAAACAATACATTTTAAAAACTACTGCCTTTTTAAAATTTGCTGAATATTAAGGGCAATTTATAAACATTTTGAGAACACAAATATAGGTGAATGTATAATATTTTCAAGTCATTCAAGCTTTTCAAGCTATTAATTTGATATTTTATTTCAGGCAACTGCACGCAGGCGTTTAAATCCCTTCGTTATTATCTAAGACGAGTTTTTCTATGTGGACGAGAAACTGAAAAGAATAATGAGTAAGTTTATTTTCAGTTTCTAATTTATACACAAACATTAAATTTTAAAATTTAAAAAAAAAATACTAAATGTTCTTCCATAATAACCATTACATTATAAATAACCCTTGAAACAGGAAACTTTTTTATTAAAAATTTGTCATCAATAACAATTCCATTGGAAAGAACATTTCAAACAGTTTTGCAATGTTTTCATTAAACTCACTATTCTTTTCGTAAATAGCTACCTCAAGTTTTCACAATTTCTTCACACTTATAATCAAACCGTTACCATTGATTTCCGCAAATCAAAAGTTCTAGAGGTCTCCAAAACTTGAACATAGATGAAGCTTTATAAATACTAACAGCATTAAAATAATTC
The DNA here is from genome assembly GCF_043381705.1 of Parasteatoda tepidariorum. Classification (NCBI taxonomy): domain Eukaryota; kingdom Metazoa; phylum Arthropoda; class Arachnida; order Araneae; family Theridiidae; genus Parasteatoda; species Parasteatoda tepidariorum. The sequence continues at coordinate 99,373,602 of NC_092204.1, read as the reverse complement.
AGCATCAAAGATCAATATATTATATTTATAGGGATAAAATAAATCATAAATTATTGAAAAAATACTAATTAGTTAAGGAATTTATTCACCTTAAGTAAAAAGAGAAGTAAAATTCCTTTTCTGTCAGCAAGGAACCTTTACGAGTAGTATTTTGTTTGTCTATTCCATGATAGATAATCTATACACTTTAGAAACAATGTTTTGTTGTAATATGTATACTATGTTTTTAAAAGTTCTTTATTTATACTATAATATTAAAGTGTGTGCATGTATGTATCTCCTATAACTCCAGAACTGTTTGTTTTACGATCGCGTATCGTTCTATCTTAAATCAAACAACAGTTTTCTCTATTAATCTGAAAAGGTACCAAACACTTTCCTACCAATTAATCTCTACAAGATAATTGTTATTCCTCTTGTAGAGCCGTTTCCAAATCTGTGAGAGTGGCTGTAGAAAGGTGCACACATACCTCAGCTAGGGCATCTCGAAAATTTTCCTTTACTGATATCTCAACAATGAAATATCTCTTAGGACATGCATTATCATTCATTAAAATGCAAGTAGGAGACAGTCGTTGAATTACATCGCCAGTAGACGTGCAGGTTGGTGTGATATATTTTTGAAACTCGTGCCTAGACCACTGCAGAATGCATTTGATTTGGTGATGATCTGTGGCTTTTTGCATGTACCTTGTTTCCTCCAGACTCTTACATGCTTAGCATCAGGTTTATTCACCAGGCCAAATCTGAGCTTGACCGCCCCTCTGAATTGCTACGAACGTGATATCGTGGTACCCGGGTGTGTAGTTCTTTCATGTGCAAACATAATTGTTGAAATCACTCTTTTATTCTGCTTGGCTACAGCATCAAATCATTACCAGAGTTCAAAAGCTTTTATTCATTATCTGGAAGCCATAGAAACAAATCTAACTGGAAAAAAAATTATAGAGATGTTCTAAACACCTTTTATCTGCACTTAAATGCAACTCGTGTAAACTTTCACAAAGCCATCTTCTTATACTGCTGCCTGTCTTGTATATTTCTTAACACAAAGCCGTGATTAGTAGTTATATTTGCATTCTTCCTCTACAACTTCAAAGCAGATAGGCTTTCAAAAATTCCAATTTTCTCATCATGCTTAAGTTTTGGAAGTAAGTGTTGTATACATTGTAACTTATCTTTTTTTATTCAATAGAGAACCAAATATTTAACAAGCAAGGTTTTTAGTTGAATCTAAAAGATGCTAAGTAATTTTCTCTCGTAATCTAAAAGGGTAAGAATAGTTTCCTGGAAATTACAGTTTCATTAAAATAACAAATGCAAATTTCTGACAGTTATGATCATGTTTTTAAAACATTCCTTAATATCTTTTAAATGTAATTTCCTTTGTGATTGAGTTTCTTTCTTAACTTCGAACAAAAATTTTCTCTCTTGATCTAAAAAGGTATGAAAAGTTTAACCTCCACTGCAAATTACAGTTTACATACACAGTTTCATTAAAATAACAAATACAAATTTCTGACATCTATGATCATGTTTTTAAAACATACCCTAATATCTTTCAAACATAATTTCTTTTGTGATTGCGTTTCTTTCTTAACTTCGAACAAACATTGTCCCGCAATGGGCAGATCATTAAGATTCAGCTTCCAGTAGATCACTGACATCGCCGTCAGTGAGCGGTTGGATGATCACTTTGATCATCAGCTTGCGAAGGGATAGAAGGAAGGTGGTATGTCCTCGCTAAACCTTTCCATCGTAAAGTACTCAACTTCACGCGGTGGTCGGTCGTCAAGTTACTAAAGGGGAGCCATCCTCTCTAAAGAGGATCGAAATTGTGATGGTATGTCTTCGGAGCATCCTCATGGACGATCCTCTTCCCCTCTTTCGAGGACATATTTCCTTGACCATTACTAATAGCCCATTGTGTAGCTCTAGTACGACGTGCGTACAGTGCTACTACTGGAACAAAAGTTAAAGATTTACAAGAAGAATCCTATTAAAATCTTTCATGAATGCTGCTATTTCAATTCTTTAAGTTTGGTGGGATTTTTTTTATAAAGGAACAAATTAATAAAACATTCGGTTCATTATGAATAATAATCAATGGTGTCTGCTGATTATTTAGAATTACCGACAACAAAAATTATTCATAAATCTTCGCTTGTTTCATATTAACCCAATTACAGTAACCTTTCCATTCTAACGACAAATTCTTAAAGCTGTGTTTACTTAGATTCAATATTATTTTAACATCCATTCTTTAATCAAATGTGAACCGCTTATTCCAATAAAGCGCCTAAAAATTTTTTTCTGAAAAAAGAATTTCGGAGACAATTTTAATATACAATCACTTTCTGTAACTTTCAGTCAATTGGTTCAAAGGAATTTTTTAAAACACTTATTTTTTTAACGTCACCGCATATACTATCCAAAACCGAATGAACGCCGATGTTCGCCGACCACCTCACCTTCATCATCAGTGGTTGTGAACCTTAGCTCCAAAAGCTTGGGAAATATGGATAATAAAATCAATTCTCCCTGACAACTATTACACTGTGGAAAGGGGTCATAATGTAGAATAAATATTTTCTGCTAGCGAGCATTTTTTTTCTCCAAATCGGCTTTTATATGCATAAAGAATTCTTTCCCTGTGGTCTTCATTTAGCTAATTCTAAACCTCTTTATTATACATTATAAATATTTTTAACATTTCACAAAAAAAGTAAAATATTATAAAAAAATAATAGATTTTAGGTAAGAACATAAATGTTTGTGAAGTAATATTTTTGAAGACTTCATGAGGGCATTGTATAAATACACAACATGACATTTACACAAAATTAGTACAAACAAATTTTCCGCAGCAGTCCGTTTCCTGGTAACATCTTAAGGGTACATAAGAATCTCTTTCTAGAAATTCTATTAAATTTTTTTATATTCCTTCCGAAATGTAATTCCGAGTATTGAAAGCATATGTAAAATATAACGAAACAAAATATTTCGTCTTAGGAAAACAATTCTGAGAAAGAAATATTTAGTTTTATGTTTCATGCAATTATATTTTCAGTTCTCATTCATTATATTTCTTTATTCCTTAAAAGGCTATTTTTCTTAGAATGTGTCATAACTTTTTTTTGCATGAAAATTTCTATTAAGCTTATGCTATAAAGAAAAAATTTGTTATGCACTAGTACCGAATAATAATAAGGAAATAACATTTTTCTAGCGGGCATCAAAGGACACAAAATAATGAATGACCCATAGAGCACGAATTATGTTACAGATCTTACAAAACAATTATAGGGATATCGAAAATTCGAAAGTATTCTCAAAAACACGGATACACATTAAAAAATAATAACCAATATTTTTTTCTTGTGTGTGCAACAATAATTTTAAACTTAAACAATGAACTCATTATTCAAAATAAGAATTGAAATCTAAGTTTAAAAAAAGTACTTATTTATTTACATAACATATTATATGACACTCAACTAATATTTTACTATGAAGAATATATTATTAGTATATATTTATTAATACATTATATTTATTTATTCATTAAACTCATTTATACAAATAAATTGTTATTCGTTAAGTATACTGAAACAAAGGAATTGACCTTCAATTGAGTTTTATTTCTTAATTTAAGTTTAAATTCAGTGAAGATATGCAATACAGGGAATATTTTATAGTAGCAATAAATAAGAAATTTATTAACTATTTTGAACATATAGGCATGGGAGGACGCGTGATCCCTCAATAATTTTCAAAATTTCATAATTTTTAAAATTATTCCCTTAAAAGATAACAGCAAACAAATATTTTTTATTTGATAAAAACTAATAACTTTAGATAGTTCATTAATAATTTAATTTATTAATAATTTCTATATTTATTTCTTTTCGGCGTAGGCGGTATCTTAAAACTCATTTAATGATTTTTTAAAAGTTCTTTCGCTTATTACTGAACGATTTTGAGCTTGAAATCGATAAGTATTAATATAGTTTATAAATAAGGTTATTAGTTGTGTAGTTTAATTTATGCACAATACAATTTTTTTAATGACAATTCTTTTGTTTTCTAATAAAGATTTTAGTATCGTTTAAAAATTTTTTTTCTAGCACTAATAAACTTCCAGCTTGTCTGGAACTTTAATTTTTTATTCGGATTTGTTTTAATTATAAATTTTTAGGTAAAATGTGATAGAATATTTCTTTCATAATTTTTATAATTTTTAACCAATAAGTTGTATTTCATACGAAATATCCCTTTTACATGAGTGATTAATTTTAAATGTAACATGCCAATTTTCATCATATTTCAACAGAATGCGCTATAAACTATTTGATTTAATTTTCACTTAACTTTTAAAAACCTTCCACCGGACTTGAAAAACCGGATTGCACTAAATGCATAAAAATATAAAAAAGTGGCAGATTATTACACTTAGTAAAAATGTTATTCTTTTATATTTTAAGGAAGTTTCATATCAAGGAATTACTAATTAATTACTAATACAGTACATTATGATGGATCTGATTTTCTCATAATCTCCAGTGCAATAGTTAAAAACGAATTAAATCTGCAAGAACTTGTATGCGTTTTGGGCACTGTGGGTAAAGCGATCATACGTACAGGCTAACACTAATTTCATTCATGCTACTCTTTTATTAAAAATATATTTCGTGGCAGTTAAAATTGCATTAGATTTTGTATTATTTTTCAAACACAGCTTCTTGTTCAAACATTAAAATGAAATATATTTCAAATTGAAACAATTTCCTGTCATTTACTTGAAGAAGTAAATGTTTTTATATATAAGAAAAATGTAGGAATGAAAAGTGAAAAAAAAAAAAATCAATGCAACACATTTTTTTACAATTAATTGTTAAAAATACCCATGAGAAAAATCAAATGAGAGAAATCAAAATGAGAGAAATCAAACTTTTGTATTTTAATTCTTTGAATTAGAATTGCAGACAGCACAAAAATAAATAAATAAATAAAAATAAAATAAAATAAAATAAAAATGAAATGAAATGAAATGAAATAAAATAAAATAAAATAAAAAATAAAATAAAATAAAATAAAATAAAAATAAAATAAAATAAAATAAAATAAAATAAAATTAAATTAAATTAAATTAAATTAAATTAAAATAAATAAATAAATACGAGTAAAAAACTAACAAATAAATAATAATAACGAGCTACCCTGAATAACCTTTGATTTAATGAACGGATCTTTACTTTCTAGGAGTCAATCTCAATTGTTTTAAGGTGGGACTACAAATATGCTAATTAATTAGTGCAGACAATACCGTAAATTATGAAATCAGACACAAAAACGCGCTTTCTCTGTACAAACATAGGGGAGTGTCGGGTACTCCCGCCCAGCGGGTACTCCTGCCCACTGTCAATTTCATATGCATAGAATATTTTTTCAAGTCAATGGGCCATCGGACATTAATTGTTATATTAAAAAAAGATTATTTTCAAAGTTTCAAGTATTTACACAGCTGGTAACATGGTAAACAATAGTTTACCATGTTATATAAATATAAATGTGTAATAAATAAAATAATTTTGTGATAAAATGATAAATGAGGTTTATCTATTGTCAATACATTGGTGATTTTCCTTTACACCTGTAAAAACAGTCAGAAAACATAATTTTTGTAACTGGGCGGGGCTACCCGACACATTTTAAAAAGAGCTGTAAAAAATGTTTTTTTAAATTTCTATTTTTTCAAGTTAAACTATTCTTTTTTTGGTTTATTCTTTTTGCATTATTTAATTAGATGATAAAACAATAGAAACAGACAAAAATATTGATTATTACTCAATATTATACAGAAATATAAGCAATATTCCTTAAGTGGGCGGGGCTACCCGACTCTCCCCTACCTTTTTTTTTCAGGGACTTGAATTTCTGATCCCCAAAACATAAAGAGAATCTGGGAAATATGACCAAAATAGTTCCATCAGGGCAGAGGTTGAAAATTAGGACCCTTTAATGATAATTTTACTTTCTGCTTATCGAAGACTGACCAGCGAGGCTGCGGAGTTCTGGATCACGCACAGCATGGTATCACGAGCTTGGAAATTATTTTAGAGGACCTGAGCAGTTGTCTGGGAGCTTAGAAGAGGTCATCCTTCCACAAACACGGCAACGGACGACCAGTATATACTCCTACAGGCTAGAAATAACCAACGCAAATAGCAAGAGAAATCGCTAGGCACACACAGCAAAGTATTGGATCCCCGCTCACGCGTATTACCGTGGCCAGGAGACCGTGCAAGTGAGGTCTATTTGCACAACGGCCAGTACGGTGCGTATCATCAATTCCAGTTCACAGGAGACGCCGTGCCGGGTGCCGGGAACAGAACAAATGGACAGATGTGCAGTTTGGTCGAGTACTCTTTACGGATGAGAGTCCAGCAGTGGACGGATCGTTAAGACACGGTTCCCAGCAGATCACCGAAGTCAAGCATCACTGGCTGCGGTCAGTGTGCGGATGGGTGAATACTTGGATCAGTCTGCAGGAACCGAAGATGTGCGGTAAGGGTCCTCGTTAAACTGTTCTACCATAAAGTGCTCGACTTCGCTTTTTTTGCTATCAAGAAAATTGGCATTTATTTTATAGTTAATATAATGATGTGGCAAAAATTTCAATAATTGTCAAATAAAGAAAGGCTACAAAAACGGGCACTAAGACAAGAAAGAAAAAAACATCTAGTTTGTTCTAAGGTTACCAATTAAAAACGAATTAATAATGAAATATGCAAAGAGATATGTTGTTCGTGTTTTGAGAAATGCATAAATAGTATTTGTTCTAACAATTTTTAAGGCAACTGCACAAATAATTTATCTAACAGTTAATTTATGGATTTAGTTTTTAACTATTTGATTCACGTTAAAATGAAATATTGATCGAAATGAGTAAAATATATTAGAGATATTTGAGCTGCTTTTTGAAATGTCATTTATTCTTATTGTTTTTTATTTAAAATCATTTAGAGGAAAGTAACTGAAACCTTTATAAGGGCATTTCTTTTAGTAATGTTATGTTAAAATATTTTTGGAATTGGGATTAATTTAGAAAAAAATATCCATTTAGCTTACCTGAAATTAATTTAATTTAAGACCATTTTTGTTTGGTTGAATTTTCAAAATTTATAAAAAATTCGTTATGAACTTGAACTTCTATGCTTATAAACAACCGAATTCATTCAATTCTGGTTTATAACAGCAAATGAACTCAATAAGGAATGTTTAATTGAACGAACGCATAACGCAAAGCAGAAAGTAACCTCTAAATCTTGGCTTCTTTTATTGACCCCTCACTAACCTTTACTATTACCTACATGTATGTAAACAAAGCCATTCATTGTTATATTTTCTGTACAACACAGAATGTATAATAGTTAAACTTTATTTTGATGAGCTAAACTTCACGAGTGTATCTTTCTTCATCCGATAATGTAAAGACATCGAGAAAGGCAACAAATAACAAGAAATATATAAAAATAGAAATTATTTATACCCTATTAATTTTGAATGTATATGCCTTTCAGTAAGAGCAATTTTTCGTGGTGGGATTAATATCAATTTAATGATTATTTTCTTTCCTTTTTCACCCCGTACGAAGAACAGGTATTCAGCTTGTTTAAAATAAAAGGAAAAATGATTAAGCTTTAAAAAAATTAACTTAGTTTTATTTGTTGGTTCGTTTAATTGATCATTTATAAGATTTATTTCATCAGCTTTTTGTAAAAAAAACTGCCTCAAAAAATGTTACTGATGTCGTCTCGTTGCTATTTATCCTCTGAACTGACTGTAAAACAAAAGTCAGATTAGCTCTACTGATTTGCTGATTATGATTAGAGCTAGCCCTTTGACACAGATGGGACACTGGTGCCTCTTTTATATGTTTTTTCTGACACTTTAATTACGAGCAAAAATATATTTTGGTATCTTTTAATTATAAGCAACCGTCTAATAGTTGCTAAATTACTAAATAAATTTTGATAGATAATCAAAATTGTATTTGTGCTAAAATATAATATAAAAAAACGAAGTTTGGATTTTTTTTTTCATTAGTTCTCAAAAATTTATCAGTAATTGATTTTTTTTTAATCAAAGAAATTTAAATAATAGATACGGAATCTTATATCTAAATAACTGCATACAAGTGCCAATTTGAAAATTGTTTGGATGTGAGTCGTGCTTCCAAACTTTTAATTTTAACACAGAAAAAGATACCGGTATTTCTTAACTATAAATTCTTAAAATGCTAAATATAATATTCTGCTCTTATTTTGACTTAAATTAACACAAAATGATAAAAAAAATAATGAAAAATAGGCGTCGAAGTTACCCTTTGACACATATTTTTCATTAATTTTTGATTATTTTGTATTAGTTTTGTATTGAAGGAATCTGTTATCAAATCTTTTTTTGAAAATCCAAAATATGTTCTATTGAAGCTTGATGTGTGTTGATTTCCTAGATGTCTGGGAAAATTGATTTAACACATTTCGTACTAATTTTTTTTCCACTGCAAAGATGTTTTAGTTACGAGGGGTGTAAAGGTTCCGTATTTTTATTTCGCGTGCATCGAAGTAGCCTATCTGATAAATGTATGATTTCTGTTTGTAAATTTTGACGTAATTGCACAACTTTATGTTTCTGATGATTAGTTTAAATAAGATATGTATAGCTGTGAGCATCATGCTACAATATTGTATATTTTTAATTACTCATTTTGCTCAATCATAAATATTTTCCTTCTGCAGCGAAACAGTTATCGGATACCAAACTTTAAAGGAAAACATCTACTTCCACTCACCGAATGCAAGTAAGAAATTTTTAATATTATTTTTTTACATTGTATACCACATCTGCTTACCGACTGGATTCGTTCATCGTTGGTGTTCCCATTCCTCCAAACAGATCAACATAATGTTTTTGTATATCAAACCAATTGCAAGTAAAAGCAAGAAAGAACCACAGATGATTTCATTTTCATCTAGATTTTTTTCTGCTTTTTTCCTATGTCCTTTGCAATTATCATCTATAGAAAACAGCTGAGTTCTATGTGTACTTAGATTAATATACAAAAATTCACTGCACCTACTTGTTACTTAAACTTTCCTTTTATGATTTTCTTATACTTTTTTCCTTTTCAAAATGGCAAATTGGAAAGATTCTGGCTATCATACCGAATTCAGGATTTGGAAAAGTTCTCTTATCATAGGTGAAACCGAAAAGAGAACAATAATAATAATAAAAAAACTAAAAATAACCCCATAACGAAGAAGACCAAGAAATAACCGAAAATCAAAACTAAATAAACTTGCTATCAAACAGTTTAGTTTACAGATACAAACTAAAATTGCTTAACAATTTCAATACAGAATTATTATTTTCCATCAATAAATAAATGTATGATATTTCTTCAGACAAAACTGTCGCACGTAACATTTAATTGCTGATGTATACGCTTTAATTACTCTTTCTTAAATTCCTATGGGTCAAAACTCCTACATTGTGGGTCAAACTATCCTAATCAAATAACGTCATCTTGGAAATTGGTGAATTAAAATAAAGTTAGAAAAAATATTTTAATAAAATGCCTGGCAAACCTCGCATGTTTCCTGTATAATGATTTTTATCTTGTGATTGAAAAAAAAAATTATATACTTCTTGCATTCGCTTCCAAGTAAATATGCTTTCCTAAATGGAAAAGCAAGCAAATAAGTTAGTAACTTCTCTTTTACCTTAAATAGGTTGCTGATAATTTATGGTAGGATTAAATAACAGCATGTATGCATTTGGATTATGGTAATTTATTGTTGGATTAAAAAAAGGTATTTCTTAAAATTTTGGTTTCCGAGATTTAAAATGAGTTATGGATGAAATATTATTTACCATATAATAAAATAAGAAAAACTAACGGGTATCACTGTTGTTTAGTTTGATGCTCATGAAGGAAGTTTCGTTGAAGATGTTGATGATTTATTTTCAATTGCTAATTATTCCACTTAATGCTATAGGAAGGCAATTATATTAAAAATCGTAAACTGCTACTATGAAGAATAAATTTGATAACTAATAATACTCGTTTATTAATAAAAATATTGAGCTCCCTCAACATAAAAAGCATTCTTAATTTTTAATCAATTACATGAATTACTAAATAATAAAATTTGAAAATGGATCTGAGAGCGTGGCAGCAGGGACAAGCCACATAGGAGACGTTCGTTCATCAAGAAATCAAAATTGTGAGTGAGATGTATACGTTAGAATAGCTTTCTCAAGGAAAATTTAAGGAATCCATATATTGGCTTTTGATTGCTTTAATTTATTGATAGAGCTCGCTTTTTTTTAACTTTACGTATTCATATATGTTGGCGGGAAAGGAAGTGTAAGGAATAATAACGAATTTTAATAAAATCAAAACATTAAGCAGCTATATAATGGTTTTCGAATTCTATAAAAATATATAATGCAAATGTAAAGGATGCTTCTAAAAATTGATTTTATTTTGCACTCCATGAGAATCAACGAAGGTAAAGGACGGTGGGTATATCCCCACCTCAATCATGAGACATCTTAAACCCACTTCCTTGAATATCTCCGACCAATAAAAATATTTGTGAGTGGATTATCAGTGATTTGAATTCTTTGAAGTTATCTTTTAGGAGGTATTAACCACATATAAGATATTTTGATGATTTTAAAGTTTTTTGAGCATGACTCTTTAGTTTAATTTCGTCGTCCTCAAATTTTCCTGCGATGCCCATGCGGCACCCCATTCAAGAATGCGGTATAAAAAAAGACTACTGATTATATTAATGCATTTTATTTATTGAGAAAGGTATTAAATTAATGTTAGTCTTAAATAACTTTACTTTTATCAAATTTAATTTTCATATTATAGGGAATACAGTTGACAATGCTTAATATACTTGCGTACCCAGAAATACTTGGATTTAATATAATAAGATTAACAAAATTTCTAAAATTATTATATTTGTACAAAGAAATTGAAGAAGTTTTTTAGAACTAACCCGAAAATAAAGACAGCTAAATATGTAAGTTAGGTTGAATTTAATGCAAGAATTCCTCATTTTTATCTTAAAATACAAGTCCCAGTGATAAATATACAAGACCATGAAAGCATACTGCTTTCGTTTAAAACTAATGACAACTACGTATTTTATTTTGTAGTATTTATTCCAAAATTAAACTCCGTATGTATATCCATATCTCAAACAGCGATTGAATGATGACGTTACATTTTAAATAAATCGAAAAATCTTGCCGAATAGAGAAAAAAAATTCAATGATCAGATCAATTAAAAAAATATTTCAATTATTCAATAATAGGGTTGTTCGAAAAAGTGTTTTTTTTTCCAGAGAACTTCATTGTATTTATTCACAGCCAACTTCACGTTTAAGTCGTATAATCATTATAAATTTTGAAAGCTGATACAGGAAGGCTTACTTGCAAAAAAGTTCAAAACTATGCCGTAGTTTTTGGTTGGTGCCTTTTCAAATGAAGAAAGTGCTTATTTTACTTTTTTTCCATCGAAAAAGTAAAAATGGTGTTAAAACAAGAAAAAAAATTATCCGATGTGTATAGAGAAGATGTATTATTGACATTATAAGAGTGCTAAAACTGACTTGTAACATTTCGATTAAGAGGCATAAAGAGCCAGTTTAGGCTGATAAAGATACAATAAAGGCATTAATTGAAGTTTAACGATCATTGAGGGAGTAGATTCGTCGAATTCAACCGTTTATCATCATTTGGAAAACCTAAATTTGAATCGCAAAGCTGGTCATATGAGTTCTTACGGAAAGAAATTGGCGTCGTATTAGACGTCTGTGATTTGCTTCACAAACGTCAAGAAAATTATCCATTTTTGAAGAGCATCATCACTGGGGACGAGAAGTGATTTGCTTATAATTTTCATCTCTACGAAAAAATTTATACTGTAATTCTTTCACTTCAAATGAAGGGATCAAAAGTCACCTGGATAATTTTTTAGAACAAACATTTTATGAGCTAGGAAACATGCAACTAACAAAAAGATGACAAGGGCCCAGAATGGACAATAATATATTTCAATCAATTCATTCACAATAACAATATCAGTCCTTCATTTTTATAAGAACAAAAAATAATTAAATAAACGATATAACTTTCCGAACAATCCAAAAGAATTTTCTTCCCCTATCTCCACTCTTCCGAGAGATGAATTCTGTCGAGGAAAATAATGGCCTCTTAAATAGAATTTACATCATTTACAATTATTATTACATGAAATTATATTTAAACGTAATTCATTTAAAATACTTTTTGTTTAACAGGGAAGAAGACTATCAAAGAAGAGCTGGAAAACAGATACTCAAGTAATTAAAAAAGACTTTTTTTATTGTATATTTCATAATTTGGTTTTACTCTTTTAGAAAAAATTTATAAAGCTTTGAAACACTCAATTCTTTAAGGGGTATTATCAGCCAATAATAAAATATAAACGAATTAGTTCCACATACAACACATAAATTAAAAAGTGAAGAAAAATATATTTATTGTCGGATATTTTCACACAAAAACACTATACTTTTCGTACTAATCTGCGTATGGAAAACTATAATGTTAAGTAGTAGCACGCTCCAGCACTACTTGCTTGCGGACTAAGCTCGCTTCGCTAGCGATCTAGTTAGTCCAGTTAGAAACGAAGCCAAGATTTTGGCATCACAAATAATTGCAAAATCAACATTAAATGAGAAATAATTTGTTACCTTTACCCAAAATATTTTTAAACCATATGGTCACAAAATCAAAAAAGTGTGATTTTAGGCTTTACTTTAACTTCCAACTAATTAACAACTTATGCAATGCATCTTAGAAACACAATTAATCACCATTAGGCACTATATTACCCAGTGAAATTTTTTTATGTTGCCTATTCTCTGTAAGTTGCAATTGCAGCAGCCTGATATTATTTGTAATAAAAACGAGATTTCATGGTTTAAAATCAAAGTTTTATTTTAAGCAAATTAATAAGAATACGTAGATTCCCTTTCATCGAAGACTGTGTTTTTTTATCTTTACTGTGTTTTTTGTCCTAATTGATATTTTACTAAGCCATAACTTGGCATTTTAATTAAAGTTTTTTCTTTAATAAAGATTTTTTGGCTTCCAATTAGTATCAATTTAAAAATAATTATACTTTATTTATTGAGCCTTTTTTAATGATTAAACTTTACTTGTTATTTTAATTGTAGGTATAGTTCATCATTTCAATAAGATATCATGGTTAAAATAATAATATTTTAAACGGTTGTTTCAATAATGAAAGAGTTCGATTCTAAAGCCATTTTCCCAAAATGTATTGCATTTCTTGCATCCATGCTACGTTTATTTCATTCGACAGGTGAAAAAATCTAATAAATATATTTACTGAATTTTGGAACCAGAATAAAATCAAATCCAGAAATAAATTTTTGGGAAAAAAGTATTTTGAAACATTCATCAACAATTTTCATTGAAACTTTTTAATAAAATGAAGAGACATGATTGGTACGCTTCTAAACATCTGTAGATTGGGAAAACATTTTTGATTGTTAATGAAGTATGTCTTAGGGCAGATAAACTTGGAAAAAAGTTTTTCGAGTGAACAATCAACCAACAGTGCAAGATCCAAAATATTTTTTCTGTCAATCATCTGACCAAAATTATCTGTAACGATGCGTTAATGTACGAAATGAATTTTCATAATCTTATGTTTCTCATACTTGCAATTTTGAAACAAAAAAACATTAACTCGATGAAAAAAAAATTATAAATAAATAAAATAAAAATGAATAAATGAAATAAAAATAAATAAATGAAATAAAAATAAATAAATGAAATAAAAATAAATAAACTTATGTGAAAAGGAAACTACTTTCTTTACTACATTTTCTACTCCTGCATCATAAATCAATTTTTTTTTATCACGGTTCATAAAATATGTAAAGTAGTATATAAATTTTTATTAAGAAAACTATTTGTGTTATATATTTTCAGATTTACGGAAGCCGCTAAAGAACTTCAACTTTCTGAGACAAGAAGTATGTAAGTATCAATGTCTTGTATGTATAATGCAATAAGATACGATCCGTTTTTTTTAAATAATTAATTGCCGAACTGTTTATTAGTTTACATCATTTTCCTTCCTCCATAAAAACAAACGTTTCGTTCAGATTTACCGAGTTTAATATGCCTAGCGACAACATCGTCTTTAAATGTAATTTACAGTTGGGTATCTGCAGGTGACGTCACATGACGTTGTCTAACCTGATTGACTGTGGAATCGTAGCATTCGTACATTCTACGATTAAATCTGATCTGAATTGCCAATTAAATCTGATATAAAAATTAATTTAGCCTGATAGTAAACCAAGTATAATAGCTGTGACGCTTTCACACCACCTTGTTCATACACAACCATATGATTTCAGAGGTCTTCTTCTTCTTGAGTTGCAGGTACGCGATTTAGAAAGATTTTAATATTTTTTGAAGGATTTCAACAGAATCGCCAAGCAATTCTTTTGGGTTTGAAAAGTCAGAGACCTGCACACAATATAGAGGAGAAAAGTTTTATCACATGTATTTCAGAGTTAAAAGAAACAATAAGCTTTAACAATTTACTGACAGAAAAGTTATATTTCTGCATAAACTATTCTAAAACAACGTATTTTTTAGATAGGTTACCGCTGAAGTGCAAAAATCTATTGTTATTCTGATTATGTAGCTAATCTACAGATTAACTAGGGGGATACGTTAAAGTGAGAAAAAATGATTCATTTCTCAATTGACCAAGGTACGAGGGTTGCTATTTATATTTGTGGCCTAATAATGAAAAAACAAATATGTAGGATCGAAATTGGTTTTATTGTTTTTCAAAATATTCTCCATGATGATCAATACACTTTTGCATCCGTTTGAACCAATTTTGAAAGCACTTTTTCCAGTCCGATTGAGGTAACTCCAAAACATGCGTTTTGAATGCATCAACCGTTTCTTCGGGGGTCGAAAATCGTTGTTCACGTAATTTATTTTTGTGGGAATAAGAAGAAGTCATTGGGTGTCAAATCAGGGCGTTGCGGCGGATGACCCATCAGTTCGATCTTTCGCTCCGTCAGAAATGCCTTTGCTTGAGTCGATGTGTGAGAGCTCGCATTGTCATGATGAAGAATGATTCGCCTGTTCTTCTGCTTTTTTCGAATTTCTCCGATGACTTCTGGCAAACAAATGGTCGTGTACCATTCAGAATTGACCGTCCTGCGTTGCTCTAGCGCCACTGTTGTCACATGACCGTTAATGCCGAAGAAACAGGCAATCATTTGTTTCGATGTGCTTCTTCCTCGAACAACTTTTGTTGGTTTTGCCCCGTCTTGGAAGACCCATACAGTTGATTGCTGTTTTGTTTCCGGCTCATATGCATAGATCCATGATTCGTCACCTGTGTAGATGTTATACACAGCCTTTGATGTACCTGGAACGTATTTTTCCAAAATTTCCTTGTAACCAATCGACACGAGCCTTTTTTTGAGCGTTTGTCAGATTATGCGGGATCCAACGCGAACAAATTTTTTTTACGTTCATGCAATATTTTATTGATGCTAGTCATACTAATGTCCAAAGACGGTTCTACCTCACGGTATGTCACATGAAGATCTTGCTTTATCAGTTCACGCACAGCATCGATCTCTTCCGCCACAACAACGGATTTTGGACGACCTGCACGGGATTTGTCCTGGATTGAACATCGACCACGATTAAATTCGTTATACCAATTTTTTACAGTGCTGTGGGATGGCGCTTTATCGCTGAATAAAGAATTAAGTTCATCGAAGCACTCTTGTCTTGACAAAAACGTCGAAAGTTATGAAAAATAATGGCACGAAAATGTTCACGATTTAATTCCATTTTTTGAAAGAGAAGAACTTTTCAATTTACTGTCAACAACACAAATGAAGCTATAATGGTAAATCGTCTGCTGAATTTATGTTTAAAAATATCTAACTTTCGATTAAAATCGTCTGCGGTCGCCTAGCAACACTTACTGTTGCCAAGGCCAGAAATATAAATAGCAACCCTCGTAATCTGCAATATAGCTAAATACTCTACGCACACATTACCCACTAGCCACTCGTTAAAGAGTAAATAACCTGAACAACAGCAACGTTTCTGTGTGCTTAAATTAAAATGACGTTATTCGTATATTTTTCACTATTTTGAACATCAATTTACTACAATGAAACAATCAACACATTAATTGAAAGAATCAATCGTCTTAATAACCCTAATACAACTAATGGAAGTATTTAAAGTATTATTACAATTGATGAATTTAACATAATGGCATTTATTTATTATTCAATAAAGAATTACATTGAAAGAATAAAGTAAATAAATGCAACCAAACAATCAACAAATTAGTTGACAGTATGTGAGAAACAAACTTTTCCATTTTAACGATACGAAAAGCATAAATGCGCAAATTACCTACAAAAATTGCGGAAGACACTGGATTCCTCACTTTAATGGAATACCCGATTCAATCTACAGATTGGGTTGGTAATGTTCATGTTATTAGCTTTTGAGCTTCGCTTTAACAGAAAAGATGGTCAACTGATAATGAAGAGTTATCATTTACGTTCTTAATTATCAAAACGATGCTTCTTATCTCAAAACGTTGAGAAAAGAATTTCAGAATGGACAGGGAAGCGCTATTCGTGTGAAAGATTTGTCGTCCACACCAAAACAATTGAAAAAATATCCTTCATCGTTAACTACCAGTTTTCTGATTAAACTCTTCGTTGGTCTGAAAGGTATTAATATGGACACAGATAAACATTGCTGATAGATAGTCGAGTTCCTGATTAAGAAGACGGAAGAAACTTTTCGTGATAAATTCTGTTTCACTTCCATTGGTAATTTAAAACTTAAAGTTTAGAGCAATTTTAAGTGAATTCATGCAAATCTGTAAATTTCAAATACTGGAAAAAAAATTTAGAAATATCAAAATACAAGCACATTATATCAGGATTACCTAAGTTTATGAAGTGTAAAAAGTAAATAAATATGCCATTGTTTGCATTTCAATATTTTGAAAAAATATTTTCAGCATTTGGAGCTTTAGGACTTACTCAAGGTTTATCTGAACTTATTTATTATGTACTTTAAATTGTAAGTTACTTCTGAAGATGAAAGAGAACTTCCAATGAAGGCTTTCTTCTGCCTCCTCTTAAGATGAGTGACTTCTCATCAGCCTCCTAAAACCAAAATTTCCAGACCGATAAGAAATTTCATTGCCCCTGCTGGCTATTTTGTATAGTTAGTTGAAGGAAACATTTTTCGTTTTAAAGTTTTTATAACTACATACCAAGGATCTTCTTGTGTTGGAACTGTATTCATGTTTTGTAGGTTATAAGTTCATTATCTCCACTAAAGTCTCTTTCTGTGGTCCAGTGGAAGCTGGGAAAAATACCCTAGGTTGCTCTAAAAGTTAAAAGAAACAAACTGTACAAATTAAACTATACATGTAACGAATACTGAAAACTGATTTTTGGATTTTATTTATTTTACAGGAATTAAAAAAATATGTTATCTCCATCGATTGAAGACTGGATTTCTCCTGATGATGATCGCTACTCCAAATTAAAAACTTTTCCCCAAAATTTGTTGGCATTTTTGACTAACCTTTATAAGAATTGTAACCACGAAGTTTATCAATGGTCTATCGGAAGCTGGAAAAATTGCTACCCTGAGTTGGATATGTATGAAGAGCTGGTTATCATATCACGGGACTTTAATAACTTAAGTACTGATTTCTGACATCATAACTTTTTTGACATCAAGTTTTTATAAAAACTGTTTACATCAAGTTTTTATAAATTTGTTTTATGTGCAATGATTTTTAATAATATGGGCAAATAAAGCTACTTAGTTATTCTTACCTTGTCAGATAAGACATTAGGTAATTTCTTTGACATGCATTAGTCAATTAAAAAGTGATATTACGCATTTGTTAATTGTAGTTTTCACATTATATATAATATAATACGGTTAAATAGTGAAAGACTCTTGGAATTTTATACTAATTTTAAATACGTTTAAAATTCTTAGAAGCGCCAATTTAATAATGAGTTTTTACAGAGCTGAGATTTTCTTAGACGTCTATAGTTAAAATAATAACGAGCTTAAGAACTTCAATAAAAAGTATATTAAAAAAATCTAACGTCAAATTTAGTTTTAAAAAGAGTGCTTTCATACTCTTGGTGCTCTCATTTTTATAAGTCTCTTAACTTACATCTAAAACTCCACTAGTCACTGATACTATTTAAACCAACTGTCATTAAATCTTGGCAATCATTAAATACTGTTTCCGTCAGTTTTAGAAACTTGATTTCCGGATATTTGCTTGCAAATTTCTAACTAATGTCATCATAATAATAAAAAAATCAACTTATTATAGTAGTTGCGAATTTCAATGAATATATATCGGAAGTAAAAAAAATGGTGTTTGTCCATTTAAATGTGTCTCTTCATTTATGTCATATATAGTATGATGATAGATGTTAATTGTTGTTAATTTTTAAAAATTTAATATGATGGTAACTGTTAAGTCTGTAAAAAATACCATTTATAAAAGTAATATTTAAAATATATTGTGTATATATTGTGTTTATATATATATTTAAAATATATTGTGTAAAATATATGTTTAAATTTGTGATGAGCTTTGTAAAAATTGTAAAATGATGCACACAGTTTTAGTTATTTATGCAAAAGAAACCCTATAATATTCTTTGCTATAGTGTTGCTTGTTACTTAAGCTTTGTCAGTTTAATTTTAATATAAACTTCTTGTTGGATTGCATCGTAAATTTTAATGAGAAGTTAATTTTGAGAAATATGCTTCAAAAGTTATGAAAATAATTAAGCCAATATAAATATTTTTAAGTATATTCGACATCATTTTTTTTTGCATTATGATTGAGGCAATTTCGAAGGTGTTTTGCTGCAGTTTTAATTTTGAATGAAAAAAATTTAATTAAGTGTAATTTTAAAATTTATTACTGTATCTGCTGTTTTTAAGTCTAGTTTATCGATCATGATATTCCCTTGAAATATTTATATTTTTTATTTTTCATATGGTTTTGTTACGCAGCGCATCTCAGTGCAACCCAAATTATGGAGATACAATATTTGTCAAATTAAGCTTTTAAACCTAAAACCGGTTTTGACAACGAAGAGAATTTGCGGAGCAAGTTGAGAGATAAAAAAATTTATTACTAAATAAAAAACTCACAAAAAAATGCAATTCTTAATCGCTTCATATAATCTCTGTCTTTATTTATAACATACCATTGAGGATAATCACCTTTAGATAAATATTTGAAGTATTATTGTCTGAAAAAAAAATCATTTCTTTTGCATTTTCTGAAAGTTTATAGTTGGTTTACGCGTTGGAATTTTTTCAGGAATTCGAGAATTCTAAAAAAATTACAATGTTTTTTAATATGCTATTTTGAAATTCATACAAAGTTGTTTAACATGCTGCTTATTAAATAACATCAGAGAACTTTTTCTAACCATTAATACCACAGAAACTATTCGTCCGAATTTATTAGATTATATACAATTTAATCAATATGGACTTTAGAACCTTATTTTGCTTAAAAAAATGTTTTTAGAACATGGAATTCGTTTATTCATAAAATCATTTAAATTCACTCAGCAAATAGATAATTTCTGCTATATCGATGCAATTCAATTTTTATAAAAAGTTTTAAAGCAAAAGATAATACAGTATAACGTTAATAATTAAAATGGGATCTGTAACTTTTGTTTTATTGATGCAATTAGATTTTTAAAATAAAGTTTTTTAGTAAAAGATAATACAGTTTGACTATTGGCATGTTTTGCTATACTCTGTAAAGGTTATAGTAACTTCTTACGAAGATCGATTTTCAAAAAAAATTCATTTTAGCTCATTATTTTACTAACTGTAGGCTTTTTGGTAAATGAAACATTTATGCCGTTTCTTCCTCAATGTATAAAGTTTTTTAGAAACAACAATCCTTTTTACTCTAAGTCAGTTTACTGAATAGCGAATAAGAACAAATGATATAAATAAAGAAAGTTTCAATTTCATATGCCAATACTGACAGAACTTTCGTAGCAGTGCAAAGTTTATGTTTAAAAAAAATTGTTCATGTCTCTTTATTTATGTTCCTAAAACTTTTGTTTTTACTCATTTTATTTTGAATATTATTGAAGCATATATAAAGTACAGTGATCTAAAAAAAAGTATTTCCCTAAATATGCAAAAAAAATTACTCTTAGTGTCTAAATATGCATTTTTACCATCTACCTAAGACACTACAGGAAGTCTTGCTGTTCTCCTTTGACGTTATAGGAGAACGTAATTGTTTCTTCTTTTTTCAAAAAAAAAAAATCTTTACTCTTTAATGAATTACTTTATTGAATTCGGCGCGATGCGTCTTCAGGGAATTTAAACATTTTAATTTCAGACAACAAATTAGTGCTCCACACTCAAACTTAGGTGCACTCAAACCAGGGCTCGAAAAAACTCAGAAATTTTACCCGTCCCCGAGGACGGCTTGTTCAACAATGCACCCGTCCTCCGCTGAAACTAACCCGTCGCTTTTAAATAAATAAAAATATAATTTTCTCCTATTTATTACAAACATTTATATAAATTGCACAATGAATTAGTCGTTACTAGGATTACATTATACACTAATAAAAGAAATACTAGGTTACTAATAGTAAACTAGTATTTCTTTTATGAAATAATTTAAATGACAAGGGTCAAGTTATGGAAAGTCAAGTTATTCGAGGGTACTGCGTTTTTTAAATGAATCAAATATGACGTTTGCCAGTTCCACAATCAAGCCAATGATTTACAGAGGTTTCTGAACAGAAATCTGAAAGGGGTTTTCCATTTAGGTAGATGTTCATAATTGCTTTTAAAGCTTCTTGTTTAAGACCAGTACGTATTGTGTTTTTTTGTAAGTTTATTGCTGCAAAGCCCCTTTTAACCGCTGTAGTACGCCCAGACAGAGAAAACATCAATATATGCACAGTATGTTGCTGTATTGTGGGTCATTTTGCTGCCTTGTAACTTACAAGACTCTTGTAAGATAACAAAAATTGAAAATGTATCACGAACATTAACGGGAAACACGAACATTAACGCGCGGACGTCGGATTCGAGAAATTAGTTGTCCGCGGAGAATTTTTGACAGTCGAGGACGGGCTGTTTTTCGAGCCCTGACCCAAACCCTTCATTCATAGTGCACCAAAACTCTTCGACACATAGTACACCTTTTTTCTTAACACACAAAAAAAAATAATAAATCTGCCCAAGATTTTTCCGATTTGAGAAATTAGTCATATTCGGTGTGATAAAAATTTTAACCCACCAAAAAATTTTATTTTTTTTCGGAGAAAACGTCTTTTTGTCTGTCGAAAAATGTATTCGAAATAAAAAATAATTACGTAGGTGTACTTAAAGTATATCATTTGAAGCATTGAAGTTACAACTGAATATATGGCGTTGCTTTAATCAAAGATTATTTAGGGTAATACTTTTTTATAGGTTTGTACTGTTAGTTAACAAAGAGAAAAAAAGAAATTTTGCACACTCGGCGATAATAATAATCCCAAATAATTGCAGCCTGTTTCAAATAACTTGTTGCAAATCTGCAAAATAAAATGTTAAATGTATAAGTTTTTCTACTCATCTTCTTTATAGTAGTCATCTGCAATTATTTGCTGCCTTATTTAATCGATAAAAGCTGTAAGCTATCATTATATTGTGTTTATAAACATTTTGTCCCTGTTACAAGTAACTTGTGGAAATTCTGCAAAATAAAATGTTAGATGTAATGTTGAACTTTTTCTTCTCGTTTTCTTTTAACCTTTAACCTCCTTAGCTGCAAGTTGCAATATTACTACATTTGGTGCAATTTTATTGCTTGAAAAATTTGAGTTATTTTTTTTTCTATTAGTGTGACAAAGAGATCTTTTATGTAAAATTATAATTCAGTTAAATTTTTAGTTGGGATTTTATTTAATTAACTATTAAATAAAAATTTTAGGAAAGGTAAGAAATTCGATTCAAGTAGCCTTTTAGACCAAGTTTTGGCATATACACTTGTTATTTGAATCTAGTGGATTTTGTTTCATGACCAAAATGGGAAGAAACATACCTTTAAAAAATCCCCATCAATCTGCAAAAAATTCTAAAATTTCAAATTTGCAATTTTTTATGCATTATTTAAAAATATCTAAAAAAAAGCTGAGTGAGATTTTTTGATTACTTTTTTGAAATATTTCATCAGACTCAATATGCTGAAAGGAGTAACGTACGAATCCAACAGTTATCGTCACTAAAAAAAGGAGACACAAAACCCTAAAATCCCAACTTTCTGCAAGTTTTAAAAATCGCCGGTCTTTTTGAAACTTGTTACCTAGAAAAAGAAAAAAAAACTCTTTTTCTTATTTTCACTTGTTATCTCTCCTTCCAAGAATCAAGAAACAGTGTAAACACTCTCTTCACTGATTAAAATATTCCTTCTATTATATCTACCACCCACAGAGATGCGGGTTCCCCACGACAAAAAAAAATCATCTCATGGGAAAAGCTAGTAATTTTTTGAGTTCCTTTGTCGTGAGACTTCTTCTCGTTAAAGTGCTCATAATTCAATAAAATTTTTTATTAGTTCAAAACTATTATACTATAATATTTTTTAAAATATTTATTATAAGAAAACCCTTTATTTAGTTCGATTATCCTAATTGTTTAAAATTTTAATTCTTCGTATCTTTAACTGTGGCTAGGGCGTATTCTTCGGGATTTTATTATAACACTAGCCGCCTAAGGCGGCCAGCTGTCCGCCACGCTGAAGGTTTTCACAAATAAAGTTTTTTAAAACATAGCAGGAAATCTGAAGATTAGTGGACAATTAAAGTGTTCCTGTCCTGCAATTTTGTCTTCATATCCAGTTCTGCTGCAGATGTGTTATAGCTCTTGAGGATGTTTGAAATTATATAGCTACAACGCTTAAGAAGAAAAAAAACTAAAATGCTAAATACATGAAAAG
>NC_092204.1:99316237-99348562 GCF_043381705.1 Parasteatoda tepidariorum | reverse complement strand
ATATATATAAAGACAAAAAAGAAACGAGACATTAGCGAAAAAAATTTAAAAAATAATAAGTTTTACTTACTGCTCATCAGCTGCAAATACAAAGAACCTATAAAATAAGTTAACAGTAAAATGAAAACATGGAAAAAATATAGATAACTTTTTTTAAAGCGAAGAAAAAAAATTATTAATAAATAAAAATAGTTTTAAAAAAATGACGAGATTATATCTTTTCCTTATTTTGTTTTCCGGCTTTTTAATTATTTATTATTACTTTTAAATATTTTTTACAAATATTTCCTTTAATAATATAATTTTTCTTCTCCTATTATACATTTTATATTATATATTTTACATTATACATTTAATTTTATATATTATCGATTTATATAATTTTAAGTATCTTGTTTGTAGATAGACGTGTAAGTGTGTGTTATTAATAATAACAAAGAAAATGTTAGTTTTTTATCTATCAATTTATAGTAAAATTACTAATAAAATAGGACTGTATAATAACTTATTATACAGTCCTATTTTATTAGTAATTTTACTATAAATTGATAGATAAAAAACTAACATTTTCTTTGTTATTATTATAACCATGCAGAAATATTTCTTAAGAAGCGTCATTAAATTTAGGAATCTTTTTTTATCTAGTTCTAATGAAACATCCGAGAGTAAAAATACATTTCCAAACGTTTCGAAAAAGATGAACATCAAATATTCAGAGTTCTCTAAATACTTGAACTGCTTGAGTGTTTACTGCATTTAACTTAGATTGAAAAAAAATGAAAAAGTTTTTTCTTCTTTGCCATAACAGTAAAATCATAACAGTAAAATCATACTATAACAGTAAAATGTGAATACATAAAACATAAAATCATTTTCCAATGATCTCTCGATAAAAAATCAAAATATGTACATATTTTAAACATGTGCCAAAGCATATTTCATTTAATTTTTCTGAGTGTAAAATTGTTTCCTACTTGGAATAGATTTTCTTTTGACGTTTCCTATGGTTAATATTTTTTAATTGTATTAATTGTATATAATAAGTAATATTTTATATTATTGTTTCTGATATTTTTATCTATTTATTTTTATTTTTCATAATAATTTATTATAATTAATATTTTTGACTTTATGTTATTACTGATAAATTTTAAAATTTTTGTTGTGAAAAAGTCTGTATTAAGAATTTTTTACCTCTATGAATCGCAATAGAAACAATTATGCTGGTAAAAGAATTGTTGAACTTAATTAGACTCAAAGTAAAAAAGTATATTTAAGTTTACTTATCAGTCGTATTTTTCTTTATTACATTACTTTTTAGCTAGTTTAGAAAATAGTACAAGAGTGAAGTACCAGAGTAGAAAACAGTACAGTGAAAATTTTGATGCTTATAATCACTATAAGTCATTCGAATGTTTAAAAATTTATTACTTTATTTTTAAAAATTAATTTTGCCTAATCTACACTGGTGTGCAAAACTTAAGCAACAAGTGCGTTTTTTGTCATAACTCTGCAAGAAATCATCCGATTGACATGAAATTTGAATATGATGTACATTATTTTGTACTTAAACGATGGTAAAAGAATAATGGCGCAGTAATGAATTTAAAGCTTAAAGTATGGTATGGAGCAAAAAAAGGCTTTATTTGACATACAGTGGTGGCCAAAAGTGTGGACATTTTTTGAAAGTTTCATGTTTTTCAACTTTGTGTGCTTGTAGAATATATTAAATTTCACTTAAATACAAACGTTTATATGTCAAATTGAAGGTAATTTAACGCAGAATTTAATAATAAATACAGTATTACAATAATCTGTATTACAAAAAATTTATGCATCTAATAGTAAGATCTATCTTAGATTTGCATTTTTTTAAAGTGATGCTTACACAATCAATACTTGGTAGGATAACCCTTAATTTTTAAGAAAGCTTCAAAGCGTCTTTTCATCGAGTGAACGAGTGCTTGGAGTTTATCTTTCGTAATCATATGGTGCCAAGAATCAATTATAGCTTCAATAAGTTGTCTTTTATTGGATGGACGTTTTTTCCGTACAAGAATTTTCAAACCTCGCCACAAATTTTCCCTTGGATTGAGATTAGGGCTGTTTCCTGGCCATGGTAATATATCTATGCCTTTATTTTGAAACCATGCTTTGATTACTTTTGCTGTGTAGCATGGAGCTGAATCCCGCTGAAAAATAAATGGTGCGTTGTTGGGGAGGAGATTCCTGATGGAAAGCATCAATTTTGGTTTCAGGACAGTTTCGATGTGTTTTTTGGCATTCAGGATGACATCTTCTTCTTCATAAGCGCAACAGCCTTTCACAGGCCAAGGCTGACTCGCAGATTTTCCTTCATCTGGCCCTGTCCGTTGCGACTGCCCGCAATCGGTTGACTCCCAATAGCTTGAGGTCCTTTTCAACGTCGTCTATCCATCTTGTAGGTGGTCGTCCCCTACGTCTCGTCCCTTCAATTGTGGAAAAAGTCACTTTCTTGGCAGGGAAGGCATCAGAATTTCTGAAGAGGTGGCCCAGATACCTAATGCGTGATGCTTTAATAGTTCTCACAATGTCGATCCCACCGAATTTGTCATATTTTTTGTAAATTTCGTGGTTGTAAAGAATTCTCCTTACGTTATTCTCTTGCCATCAATAACTTGAATTCGGCCTACACCTTCTGCAGACATACATGCCCAGATCATGACATTTGTTGGGTTTTTTGTAGTTGCTTCAATGCAATCAGGATGAGCTTCACCTACTCTACATCTCACGTATTTTCTATCATCACCACCAAAGAGCGATATTTTACTCTTATCGCTCCAGATTACTTGCTTCCATTGATTTTCTGACCATTTAATGTGTTCTTTTGCCCCCTTAACTCGTTTTTCGCTTTGCTTTTGATTTAAATATGGTTTTTTCCTTGGAATTCTAGCTTGTAGTCCAAATCCTGATAACCTTCTTATTGTTCTTGAACTTACTGCAATACCCGCTGCATTCATTTCCCATCTAATGGCATCTGATGATGTTTTTCTATCTTGAAGGCATAGCCGTTTAATTTTTCTATCGGCAGTAGCACTTGCGCATTTTTTTGGCCTGATTTGGCATCCTGAATGCCAAAAAATACATCGAAACTGTCCTGAAACCAAAATTGATACCTTCCATCAGAGATCTCTTCCCCAACAACGCAACATTGATTTTTCAGCAGGATTCAGCTCCATGCCACACAGCAAAAGTATGCAAAGCATGGTTTCAAAATAAAGGCATAGATATATTACCATGGCCAGGAAACAGCCCTGATATCAATCCAATAGAAAATTTGTGGCGAGGTTTGAAAATTCTTGTTCGAAAATAACGTCCAACCAAAATAAGACAACTTATTGAAGCTATAATTGATTCCTGGCACCATGTGATTATGAAAGATGAACTTCAAACACTCGTTCACTCGATGTAAAGACGCTGTGAAGCTGTCTTAAAAAGTAAGTGTTTTCCTACTAAGTAGGGGAGAGTGGTGTCAATTGTAACATTTTTTACTTAACTATTTTTAACTAACAAAAAATCCAATATATTATTAGTATTAATTGACAGACGAGTAAAGTAGACTATCCTCTACTAGAAAAAAAAATAAATACCTTATTTTAAATGTTATTATATTAGTTATTAACAATTTTTGACAGTCGTGCACTTGTTACAATTGTCCCCACTTACGGGGTCAATTGTAACAGTTCATAAATTCAACTAAAACATAGTTAATTATACATATTATCATAGTTGTGATATATTTTTTTATTGATCAAAATAGTAGTGATATTTTAGGAGTAAAAATAATAATGAGCAGAGACCTAAAGGGTTAAACTTTTAACTTTAAGGGGTTAAAAATTTTAATTTATGCTGTGAAAGGTGACAAATAAAATAATGCACATGCAACATAATATAAATGATATAGGAAACTATTGGTGGTTCTTAAAGAGTTAAGTAATGGTTTGTAAACATAAGATTATTTATTTTCAGCTGTTACAATCGTCCCTTTACTTATTGTTACAATTGTCCCCAAGACGCCATTTCAGCTTCATTTGTTAAAAACAATGCTAGTTAATTAGCAAAACTAATCTTTTTTTTATTGAAATGTTAATTAAGGTGTCCACTTACATATTCGGTTACTAATTTTTATTTGTTTAAACAAAATTACTTTGTTACAATAAAATATTCTAATACCAAAAAAAGTACTTGCGTGACGTGAAAATATCTTTTGTGATGTAACTCTTTCAAAAGTACATAAAAATGGTTGCCATCAGGGGTGTACATGTAGATTTGTTAAATACACCTTGTGCACCACCTAGGAACCAAATCTAGAACCCGACACTCGAAATTTTTGCTCTGTTACAATCGTACCCTGTTACAATTGACCCCACTCTCCCCTATTGATTGTGTAAGCATCACTTTAAAAAAATGCAAATCTAAGATAGATCTTACTATTAGTTGCATAACTTTTTTTGTAATACAGATATTGTAATAATGCATTAATTTTTAAATTTTACATAAAATTACCTTCAATTTGATGTATAAACGTTTGTATTTAAGTAAAAATTAATATATATATAACAAGCACACAAAGTTGAAAAACATGAAACTTTCAAAAATGTCCACACTTTTGGCCACCACTGTATAGTGGCGTTACACGTGATTGCCTGAAGAAGCGTAAGTACAACTGGCAGATGTTCCCTAGTATAGAATATGCCCTCCCCTTACTGTAATTGTTGCTTGGCATCGTCTCTTCATGCTATGCACCAGATTATCCAGGAGTTCTTGGGGTAAACGTCTCCATTCCTCTTTTAAAGCATCTTTCAGCTGATGGGTGTTACCAGGAGGATACTGTCGTGTCGCAAGACGTCTCCCTAATGCATCCCACACATGTTCTATGGGATTTAGATCTGGAGAGTAAGCTGGCCAATCCATTCGTGTGATATCTTCACTTTCCAGTAGCTCTTGAACATTAGCAGTACGGTGTGGCCGGGCATTGTCATCCATAAAAATGAAGTCTGGTCCAATGGCCCCTCGGAACAGACGCTCATGGGGTAGGATTACCTCATTGCAGTGGCGGTCTCCAGTTACAGAACCTTGGTCGAAAATCTGAAGCTCGGTCCGCCCGTTCAGCATAATGCCACCCCAGACGACAACTCCAGGACCACCGCAACGATCTCTTTCCGCGATGAAATCGAGCGCCAACCTCTTTCCAGATCAACTGACGTTGAGAATCGCTTGTAGCACTAAAACGACTCTCATCTGTGAAGAGGACGCGACTCCATTGATGAAGTGTCCAGGTTTCGTGTTCTCTGCACCACTCTTAACGGTGCTGCCAATGGTTAACTTTTAAAGGTATGCAGCGTTCAGGACGTCTAGCAAATAAGCCACCTTTGTGGAGGCGTCTGGCCACTGTAAATCTTGATACTTGTCGTCCTGCGGCTGTGCACAGTTGCTGAGATATGGCGCTCGCTGACTGAAAACAGTTTCTTTTCGCCCGGAGGACAATGTAACGGTCATCTCTTGGTGCTGTTTTCTTTGGACGGCCACCACCAACCTTCCGAACAGCTGTACCAGTAGTTTTAAAGGCATTCTAAGCACGAGAAACAACACTTTTGTTGATCCCGAATTCTTCGGCGACACTGGTCACACTACGTCTCTCCTCAAGCTTCCCTATCATTCTTCCTCGAGTAAAGTAAAGTAAATGATTTCTAGAAGACATGTTTCACGGAATAAATCACTTGCACTTGCAGCGAATGTCTTTAACTACGGTGCTCTTCATCCTTTTATCACAGCTTTGACCAGTGCGAGGCGACCCACAAGGTATACGTACACTTACATCACCTACGACATTTTATTTCTAAAATTTGCACACAAATAATCTTTCTACTGAATTACGTGTATATTATACTGCAATTTCATGGCTATCTTATACTTTGTTGTGGAGCTGTGGCCGAAAAACCACTTGTTGCTTAAGTTTTGCACACCAGTGTAGTTAAAAGTGATGCATTCCCACAACAGCTCGTTGCGGGTCAAGGCAGTCGGGGAGGTTGGTGGTTAGCATTGCGCACAGCTCTACTTTACCTACCATGAAAGCTCGTATCCATCGATCTGATCTGGGTGGGCTTCAAGCTGCCATCGGGTTCGAACCCCAGTTCTTAACAATAACAGTTCATTGCCTTAACTGAGCAATCGCAGCTCCCAATTTTGGTTAAACGAGAAAAATGCAAGACATAAAAGAAATGAACGAGCTTTCACAACCGTTTTTTTTAATAAAATTGAATCTGGATGAAAATAAAATAAAAAAAATTAAATCTATAGTTTGATTTTGACGATGAAAAAATTTTGAATGTTCTAAAAACAAAAACTAAACAAGTTTTAAAGCATTTCTCTCATTCACCCTCATAGAATCTATAAAAATATTGTTACTAATAGCCATCATATTATTATAGTATCCACACGGTTTTGTAGCGCCATCTATGAAATCGTGTGTATTTACAGAGAACGAGTGTGTGTGTGGAAGGAAGCTACAATTAAAGCTCTCTTACAAGTAATAGGTAATAAATATTGTTTCAATTTACAGTCCACTGCTTTCTATTTATTGAGCGAGTACATACTTACTTGAGCGTTTATAATTTTTGTATTACATACATATATATATGTAATACAAAAATTATAAATACAAAAAATAGAAGCATTAAAACTCTTAACTTTTTCATAAAATATCTTTGGTAAAGGATAAGTGTAGATATTCTATTTTGGGACTTCAAGGTGGAAAACATACCAATGAATAATAATTAGATTTATATTTCAAAAGAGAAGTTATTTTAAGATCTTTCACTTCCATATAAGGAAAGATTAAACGATTTTCTATGAGTAATAAATAATTGTGATGAGGCGTAAGAATACAGAAAAGGCAATATGACTGGCCTCTTCACACATTTTATTTATCGTATAAAACAGAGGAGCAAAGGTTTTTGCGTGGCTTTTCGTTGTTTATAATGCCTAACTAAACTACGTCAGTTTAGACGGGATGTGGGTCTCTCCCTCTCCAGCTTGGAGGGGGCTGAGATGTATGCTTTCACCATCGTTAGTAAATAAAAAAGATTATACAGAAAAGGACTTCATTT
This sequence comes from Parasteatoda tepidariorum, assembly GCF_043381705.1. Taxonomy (NCBI): domain Eukaryota; kingdom Metazoa; phylum Arthropoda; class Arachnida; order Araneae; family Theridiidae; genus Parasteatoda; species Parasteatoda tepidariorum. The sequence continues at coordinate 99,341,414 of NC_092204.1, read as the reverse complement.
TTCCTGTGATGTTGACAATTATTACATAAAATAGGTATTTCAAGCCAGGCAGGATGTTGACTTCGCGGAAGAAACTTAGTAATTCTATATATTGAGAACTAGGCCTAACGTGACTGCTACCTCGTCGAGAAGGAAGGATGAGTTTTTACCCCCTTGGATTGAAGAGAAAAACTTCATTGGGCTCCTAATAGAGATAAAAAAGTTTTCGATTAGAAATCCCATCCATTTACAAGTGACCTACGGAAAGTTTAGCTATGCCAGTGCTGCTCTGGATTTAATCGTCGATGAAGTGTTTTCACACTCCGGAATGGTTTAAGATGGTCTACTTAGATGTTCGACATTCCCTCTCTCCTACTCAGAACTCAAAGAAAAATAAGCTTCAATTTCTCCTTCACTCTCGGTGTTAATTTATAAATCATTTTCACGAAAAAAAAAATAATATTTTTCTCATATCAACTTTTATCTGATGTTGAGGCTGTCAAGAGATATTTTGGATTAATTAGAACTTTATCCAGCTATGTATCCTTTGAGTATTTTTTGAAAACATTTAATTCTTTGATTTTTATTGATTAATAAGAAAAAACACTCATGTAAATAAACAAAAATCATAGATTATAATTTTAAAATAATTTTTCTCATACTTGATGTTTCAATTAAAACAATTATTTTTTATATATTGATCGTATTTAATGTTGAAATTTTTTTTTTCTTGAGAAATGTTTATTTTTAGTGAATTGGTTTTGATTGGCATAAAAATGTTCGAGAAATTATTTTCATATATATTGTTTTATGTGTTACAGTTTCTATGATTTATTGATTAGTTGAATCTATATTTTTGTTTTACTGTGGTGTTTAGGGTGAAGAAAAAAATGCCATTAAAATATTCTAAAAATGAATGCAATTGCGGTGTGGTAGAAATTAGAAATTAAATCAAGAAATGATATAAATAATATAAATAGTTCGGAAAAGGATAAAAAACAAATTGAAATGTATTAGTAACAGGATACACTCAAAAAAAAAATTGTAAAATTCTTACTTTTTAGGACTTGGTCAAAACTAAATAATCTTATTAAAAAATGAGAAAACTTATATGTTACCCAAACAAAAGGACAGTTAACACTTAACAAAATTTGTGAGTCTCCCTTATTACGATAGGCGAAATTTCTAACTCAGTTAAGTTTTTATACTTGATATTGATTTACTATATGCTTTAGTAGGGTTGCAAACTTGCAAAGGTTTTTGTTTGTCTGTTGATTGTGCCGGGCCAGTTGTTACTTAATTTGTTAAGAGATTGATCACCTCTGCTATTTCAAACAATGGCAACTTACCTTTGCACATTAGACAGCAAACTTCTTAAAATGTTAAGGTTAAAAATTGTGGAAAAAAAAAGTTTGATGTTTCAGTAAAAGTAAACATCGAAAAAATAAAAGTTGAGGATGTTTCAGTAAAAGTAAACATCGAAAAAAATAAAAGTTAAAGATGTTTCAGTAAAAGTAAGCATCGAAAAAGTTAAAGATGCTTCAGTAAAAGTAAACATTGAAAAAAAAATGTAAAGGGTAACAAAAAAGCAAAGGAAAAATAGGAAAAAGAAAGAATGACCAAGAAACTGATTACAAAAAAAAATTAAAAATGAAATAAAAATGTTAGAAAACAAATTTTTAAATAGTACATGTATCAAAACTTAGGAAAAATCACAACCCACAAATGTTAGAATTAAATCATGAATAGTGTCCAAAAGAAAAAGTTTTTTTTGCTTTCTTCAAAGGAAGAAGTAATCCCTATATTTTTGAGAGATCCGAATCACGTGTGGAGATGTTTGGCGAGGAAACTTGAACTTTTTTTTTCTCGACACAGTGAAGAAATTTTTTTTAATTTTATAAACTATTTTTGTATATGTCCAATCTGGATCTCTCAATTTCAATGTGCTTCATGAAATTCTGTCTTCCTCCAATACAGAATTTCATCTAGTAAATAACCCCATTAACCACACAGAATTTTAAATTCTGATTAAATGACACTTGTTGTCCAGTTCGTTTTGCATGAAAATTTTGTATATTTTTGTGTGGAAAATTTTTTGAAAAGTTTAGTAGAAAAGTTATAAATGCATGTTTAATTTTTCTTTGTGTTTAGTTCACTAAACAGATAAATTTTATTATTATGTTTTTATTGTTACTGTAAATGATATTTTTTCACATAATTGAAAAAATGTTATTTATAGTGGAGAAGAGGACAGTCGTACCAATCTAAAGTTTAAATTCATAGTATTAAAAAAATTTTTTATTTTGGCTTACCAAATTTTTTTTGGGGGGATGTAATACAAAAATTAAAAATATTTTTGCATTAATAAACTGGACTCGTTAATCATGCTGTTTTGACTCTTAATTTACTAAAAAATATCGGTGTGGATCCCCCGTTATTTCATATATATATATATATATATATATTAAATTTTATTCGTTAATAGAGGAAAATGAACAGAAGTTTTAAAACGCCTGCTTTCAGTTTGTTATTCAGATATTTTTATTCACATTAGCGTCACCACAAGAGAGGGTTCATGATGTCTTTTAACAATCCATTCACAGCCGTAAGATGAAATAAAAATAATGCTTATCGTATTTGCTGATTGACAGGATTCGATGACGTTTCATTGAAAATAAATATTGTAGGAGTAAATCAAGTAGTGACGTTGTTTTCAGTCATACTATTTCGTTTTCCAAAAAAATGTCGCCAAAAGGCGATACTTTTTTTGCCGTGGCGAATGAAATGTTGTGAATGCACTTGTTCTACAGCTTTACCTATCTTTCGCAATTGGAATGCGTGTATAACAGGCGAGCTTATTACGATGAAGGGGGAGGGAAGGGAATACTTAAAAGGTAGCGGGAGTTCCTTCCTCTCCGCTTCATTCATTTAGTGAGAAGAAGAAAAAAAATTGTTTATTAGGTAAAGTAAAAACAATTAAAAAAAGGATAATATACATTTCACTTTTGCTTTGTTTACAAGAAATGAAACTTATTATGTTTGCTAAAAATGCGTANATATATATATATAAGCTAAAAAATTGAGAAAATATGGAAAATAATAAAAAATAATGACAGAAGAAGAAAATTATTAAAAATATTTTTCAAAAATATTTAAAAAAATATAATTTTTGATTATCTATAAAAAAAATATTGAAAATCCGGAAAACAAAACAAAGAAAAGATATAATCTCTTCATCAGCCCACACGATTATATCCGCAAAAAGGAGTGCTTTCTTTTTTCTTCTTCTTTTTTATAGATAATCAAAAATTGTGTTTTTTAAATACTTTTGAAAAATATTTTTAATAATTTTTCATTATTTTTTTCTCATTTTCCTTATTTCCTCAATTTTTTAGCTTATTTTATGAGTTCTATATACTTGCAGCTTATGCACAGTTCATGAAACTTATTAATTTTCTTTGTTTTTCTCTTTGTTTTTATACATATATATATGTATGCCAAGTTTAATTGAACGTTAACCAGAAGCATCCGCCAGTGACTCACCACCAGACAATAGTATAGTAAACGATAGATAATGATCTTGTAACGAGAGTATTACGATGAATATGTAACGATGAGAAGAAACGTTCTTCTAAGTGTTTCTTTTTTTTGTTCTTGCGTTACATATGTTCCATTAAATTTGTTTAGTTATCAACAATGCCCTTTATTTACCACTCCATATTAACAAATGGGGGCTCGACCTCCTAAACCCTCCCCTAGACTGAATCGATAGAGATGTTTCAAATTGGAAAATTAATCGATTACAAAATCAACAACAAACAATGACTGTATTAAATATCAGTGAAAGCGAGCTGGCTATTTGAAGTGGAAAACTAAAGACGACAACAAACCGGTGAGTTTGTTCTGATTTCTTCTATTTTGAACTTGTACATTGTCAACATGATCACATTGAATGACATACCTAATATTAAAAACTTTCTTAAAACTGCACCTTCATCTACTGTAAAATTGCTATATAAAGAATATGACCGTAATTCAAGGAAAAAAATTACGTGTTTTTCCGGGCATTCTCGCCCAAACTGATATTGTTAAAAGAAAAGATAAATTGATACAAGAATTGAATTTATCGCAATTAATAATTGTATGCAATAGTTTAGGAATAGAGTATACAAGTACTGCGCCGGAATTATGTGAAAAAATATTTGCTAATTTAAACGATTTTGAAACACTCAAAAATTCCAATACTGATTCTTAAACTGATGACGATGAAACCGAAATTGAAACTTCAACTAACCTTGAGAATAATAATTTAGCTTCTTCAATTGATTCCACTTCCTTGTTCTCACAAAAAAATGATAATTATTCAGTTATGCGCGAAATTATTTTAACGATGAGGCAATTTAACGGAGCAGATAACTATTCCATCCAATCTTTTTTTGCCAGCTGTGAAGAAAATTTTTCTTTTGTTAGAAACATAACAGATGCTCAAAAAATAATCCTTGTTAAGCGGTTGATGCGGGGATCAATTTTAACGTTCGTGCATACTTTAAAAAAATATTTTCTCATATTCTGAATTAAAGAATGTTTTATTCAAGGAATTTTCGGATCAATTTAACTTCTTTTGAAGTACATAAAGAAATGCAGAATCGAAAATTGCGAAATAGGGAAACTTTGTTTGTATATTTTTTAGCGATGCGCGAAATCGCCTCTAAAAGTAATTTTACGATAGACGAACAATCAATTATTGAAAATACTATTAATGGTTTACCGGATTCTAATCAAAACAAAATTATTTTGTATCAATGTAAAACAATCTCGGAATTTAAAGATAGGCTTAAAATTATGAAAAAATATTTATATCTAGAAATAAGTCCTCATCGAATTCGCATAATATTGACGATCGACGTACACATGCACGAATAAATAATAGGCCGTCAAATCAAAAGTATGTTTCCAACTATGATAACAAATTTAAAAACAAAGATGAACATTATACTGTTGGTAATAACAATGTATCATGCATACTTTACTATAATTGTGATTTATTTAATCATAAATCTAGTGATTGTTTTCATAAAAATAAAGGCATAAAATGTGTTAATTGTAATGAGTTTGGACATAAAAGTTCACATGGCTCCACTAAGATTGAAACTAAAAATGAAATGATTAATGAACTTAATACCGCCCATTTAAAAAAAGATACGCAAAAAATTTTAAAAATTAATGGTCATTGTTTTGATTCTCTTTTTGATACAGGCTGTTCTGTAACTTTATTACGTGTAAGTATTTACAAAATTATTGGGCAACCTAAATTAAGCTTAGCGAAAATAACACTAACTGCTTTTGGCAAGGGTCAAATTCAACCCCTTGGCTCCTTTAAATCTACCCTTGCGATAGACGATACTAAATTCCAAACAGATATATGGGTGGTAAATAATTCAAATATGAATTTGGATGTTATTGTATTAACTGATGTTTTGAGACAGGGTGAATTTGAAATAAGTGCTAATGGTATTGAATTATTACCTAAAGAGGAAGCAAACTTCATTAATTTAATTGATGTTGCTGAGTCAGATAACTCTTTTCCTTTGCAACATATTTCAAAAGACCAAATAAGTTTATATTGAAAAACAACTATTGTTATTAATTATTGTTACTTAAATTAAATTATTTTCTTTAAATATTTAATATAAATATATATTAATATTATAATATATTAATATACATTAATAATAAAAAAAGTATGACATTTGTTGTTATTAAATGATAGAATTCACTAAAAGTATATAAATATGTAATAAATAAAATAATTTTGTGATAAAAATGATAAATGAGGTTTATCTATTGTCAATACATTGGTCATTTTCATTTACACCTGAAAAAACGGTCAAAAATCATAATTTTTGCAACTGGGTGGGGCTACCCGACACATTTTGAAAAGAGCTGAAAAACATGTTTTTTTTAAAATTTCTATTTTCTTAAATTAAACTATTATTTTTTTGATTTATTCTTCTTGCATTATTTAATTAGATGATAAAGCAATAGAAACATACAAAAATATTGATTATTACTCAATATTATACAGAAATATAAGCAATACTCCTTAAGTGGGCGGGGCTACCCGACTCTCCCCTCTATTAGTCAATATGAAATAGGAAAGATTAAATGTTGTTTCGACAGTTTTGTTCAGTCGCGAGAAAAAATCTTCAATGAATGCATTTTTGTAATTGCTGAGAAAATTGAATATGTATTTCTTTAATTAATATCCTCTTTATTCTTAAATAAAGTTCAGCTCCGAATGATCTTAGTTAATAAATAGAACATTTCGTTTTAACTTGTCTTATGTATATTCACGTGTCAATAAAATTTTGATCCCGGCATTTTAAAAGGAATAAAAAATAAAATTACTATCATATACAAAAATGAGTAAGCAACAAATTGTTTTTGAAAATATAATGATTTTGCTTTAAGCAATTTTATGATTTACTTTTTAAAACTTAGTTGTCTAAATGTTTTATTTTTATGAGTTTCACAGGATTTTAAGGAATTGGCGAAGCAGACGAATGTAAGAAAAATTAAAAAATAACAAAACAACAAAAACTTTGCGAGTGAATTTTGTTTTTATCTTTACGTTTGTTTAAATATATTTTTAAATATATCAAATAAATGAATGAAATTTCTTAACCGTCCTCTTTATTTTCCAATTGCACTAAATCACATCATCAATTAAATCACTTATTCGTTCAAACCCTGACCACCCGGCTATTCCCTGACAGAGTTAAAGGCTTTTATGTATTTTTAGTGTTTCCATTTCTATAACCAAATTAATTAACCTCTTTTCTTAATTAGTAAAATTGAAGTCTATATTATTATTGCTAATATCTACTGAAAAAACAACAAATTGTGTTATTGAATGAAAGCAAAAAAGTTACTGATGAATAATAAATTTAAAATTATATACACATTGTGTGCGAAATCTTAACATAATGTTCATTTATTCATTTATTTTTATTTATTTATTTATTTATTCGAAGCACCTTCTTATCTCACCATGTTATATTCTAAGTTGAGTTTTAGAATCCCTTTTTCACTCAGCAAACGCTTGTTATAGATTATAATTCTTCTGTGAATGAGTTAAGAAAAAAAAAAGGAAAATAAAGGCTGTGTAATTATTAGATTGGAAAAATGGCAATTGATAAATAATATTTAGAAATTCTGTGGATTTTCTACAATATGTTGTTTTGAAATGCTTAAAAAGAGGCTTTTGTCTTCTTAACCTTCGGTAAAAATTTTTGGATTTTCGTTTTCTTAATATTTGTTTTCTCGTAACGGTCTTCAGATGATTGAATATTATTTGACAGCATTCTTTTAAAATAGTGTCGAAACTAACGGATTCACTTCACTAGATAAAGAAATTTGCCAATTAATAATTTAATAACTCTTATAGAACATATTTTCGAAAAATATAAAGCAATTAAATTATGCATTACATAACAGGTAATTTAATCCTGCAAATATTTTGGTTTTCAGATTTTTTTATTTCTGTTTAAACTGATGAAACCCAAATTGGATGATATTGAAAAATTCCTTTGATACATAAATTACGCAAAAAATAAATGGATAAAGAAAATAAAAACAGACAAATGTAGCATACAAAATTAATTTTGAATATGCTTAATAAAGAATTAATTGCATTGGAATGATTTCGTTAGAGAAACGTATGAAATTTTTAGAACTCAGTCAGTTTAATCTCTCCTCGCATTGGACATGTTTAAAAAAATAGTGCTAAGTAGGTAAGTATTGTAAATACCCACCAAAAATTAATTTCTGTAAATTAATGGGAGGCAAAAAAAAAGAATGCTTGATTTTTCTGATGGTTAAGTTCAGTCACAGGAGCCATCTTGGATTTTAGTCTAATTTTTGAACTTTCGTCCTCCGAGAGATTTTAAATTTCTTTTTCTTATTTTTAATAAACGTTAATTGATAGAGTTCTATATTACTATACTTTTAAAATAGGTATTAAAATAAATGCTTCTGTTTCTTGGATTAGGAGAAACAGATCTTAATAAAAAGAATTTCTATGGATTTTTTTTTCTCAAAAAATAATATTATGTTTTTGTATCCTTGTAGTGGTAATAAAATACTGAACTGATAACGCAGTAAAAAAGTAATTTAAGGAATTTAACAAATGTGTTATATTAAATTAAATTTCCAGAAATGCTTTTGTCAGAATTGTTTGGAAGAAGAATGTATCAAGTGTTGTTCTAAAATATTTCCCATTGTAATTAGGTAATTTTCATGATTTGAAAGATACTACCGAATAGAGTAAACAACTTCAGTTTTAATTAAGTAAAAAAGAGCATGTTAAGAATTTTCTCTCTCTGAGATTGATTGATTGCTTTCGAGATTGATATTTTCTGGTAAGAGACAGAGAGTATTAAGAACAAGGTTGAGAAGTGCGGCAAAAGGAAAAAAAATATTCAATTTTTAAGGACGGAAAGAAAAGTTATAAATATTCAAACAACCACTTGGATCTTTCAGACTAACTTACTGGTAAGATTTTATTCTGGAATAAACAAAAATAAAACTATGAATACTGAGATTGACGAATTAAGACATGGTGATAAACTACAGGAAAACGAGTAACACTAAATATAAATAAATTTGACTAAAAAACGTTTTAAAAATTTGGAAAACATTTCAAATTACCAGAGTTACTTTATTTAAAATGAATGTAATAAAAAAACTCGATGAAATACTAAACCTTTTATCAATTGCGCTCATAGCAGAGATGGGCATTTGTCACTCAGAATAATGAATAAAGAGTGATGAATAATTTTTTAAAATCTTCCTGAATAATGAATAAGGACTTATTCATTAGTCAGAAATATTTTGAATAAAGAATAAGTCATTCATTAGTCAGAAATATTTTGAATAAAGAATAAGTCATTCATTATTCTTTATTCATTAGTTAAGAATAACTGAATAATTTCACTGGTCAACAAAAATGGCCACGGAATACTCTATTTGACTACAATTGTGACAACTACAAATAAAACGCACATGGTACTAAACTATTTGTAATTATTTTATAAGTTAGAAGTAACGATTTCAGATAAAAAGTGATTATGATTACCTGTAATCACAACAAACTGGCATATGGTTACAAGAGACTGAAATCTTTTATTTTAAACAGTCAATGTAATCAATATGTACTATTAAAAGCTGTCATTTTTACCAGCAATCATAATCTAACGAATAATAGTAACTGCTCGAATACATAAACTTCTTGCACATACATGAGCACTTAATTACGCTGCATATTTCTGCGTATATATACACACGAACGAGACTTTATATTAATACTTGCATGAATAAGTAAAAAAAGTTTATTGCTTATATACATTGTATATCTGCTCATACTGTATAGTGCATAGTATATCCGTACTTACGTACATTGTATGTTAAAGTGTACATGCATACGTAAGTAGGACACACAATGTATGTTAGTATGCATGGATGCGTGCAAAGCAAGTGTGCGCATGAGTGCACAGATGCACATACAGTGCACGTAGGTACATAATGTACGTATACATATAAAATGTATGTGTGTATAACTGTACATACGTACGGGTAAATGAATACGTATGCAAAATATGTGTACTTGCAAAGGTGTAGATGCAATACTTATGTTCATACAATGTACTTGTGTATGAAATATGTAATAGCAATTTATATACGTTAGTTAGCTCATATAACATACACTTATATACATACAGGCGTACGAAAATAATTGGGAGTCGATTACAGGAATCAATTACTGGCGATTACAGGTATCTAATCAATTACTTACAATCGTGCTTACTATTTTTAATATATGTATTCACGTAGGCACAATATATGTAGATGCAATTATTTATACATTCGATATATATATATATATATATATATATTTCGCCTAATATGTGCTCTTCATATTTTTAGTCCAGTAATTGTGTATGTGTCAATGTTACTTAATTCTTTTTGATCTGTTAATGCTTCTATAATCTTTTTTTGGTGAATGGGGGAGAGTAGTCCTTAACCAAAAACGGTTTTTATTAAAATGTATTAAGGTTTTCTTTTTGAACAATTGTTTTCTACTTTTAGAGCCTTGANATTTATATATATATATATATATATATATATATATAAAAGGTAAATATAACGCGTTTTTTTCTATCCCCGTATTTTAATGAGAAGTGAACAGAGTTATTCATAATAATTCATCCCACTATATTTTTTCTAACTTTTTTTTAATCGTTTCTTTTCATCTTGCTTTTTTCTCAATCGTTTTCTTTTGAAAATTGCCTCATAAAGAAGGAATATACATTCTCATAATATAAAGTCAAATAGAGCTTCTTACCCCATTCATTTGAATACTACGAACATCAAAGAGCGAAATGAAGCACTTTGATCTAATAGATTCAATTGAAAAGGATTTCATTAACACTCGTCAAGAGAAAAATTCTCTTTACGAATGAGGGGGAAAGGTATGTCGAAAGAGATAAAAGTTCAACTCCCTGCATAAACTATTAAAATGTATGTTTGCTAAAATATGATTAAAGTTCGGCTTATTTTTATTCAATGGAAATCCAGACGAATAGAAACAGATATTTGTGTTTGATCTGCAACTAACGACACAGTAATATACCAAAGAAATCAGATATCTAACTATTAATAATAAATAATAGTTCATAAATTTTTCTTGAAACTTTACTGTGTTAGACAAGGTATGTTTGCTAAGTTTAATGACTTAAGGCTACGGAATCAGACACAAGAACAAAATTTTCCGAAATATTTTTTTTTATTTTAATGAATTTTGATTTCAGACTCTCAAACTATGAGGAGTAGCCTAAACCTGAAAAGTAGGGGTACAATATAGTTAAAACAAGAAAAAAGTTGAAAGTTACTTTTAATGTCACCTTTCCGCATTTTTTCGTGTTTTTAGCAGTCTTTGAGATAAAAAATTAATTTTTGCATAATATTTTAAATTTTGTTTATCCGAAGATATTTATATGCTAAAAAATTTTTTATTACATAATACATTTTTAAAAAGTAATTTAATAATGATTGAATGAATTTCTATACTAATTTTTACTTCAATTTAATGCAAAATCCAAAATTGTAAGGAAATAATCAAAATAGTTCTTGAAAAATAAAGTAAAAATTTTCAAATTATGACTTCTTTGAGATGGCGAAATAAGGAATAAGGGAAATTAATATTAGTGACTTAAAATTTTATCTGCTTTTCTGTTTGAAATATTGGGATCATATTTTCCAGATTACGGCAACCCCTTCCCCATAATTTGATAGTCGAAAACCCATATCTGTTTAAAAGAAGCTATAATTATTCATGGAAGTAACTTAAATAATTTTTCGAACAACTTAGTTAGCATATTTGAGATCATCTCTTTTAACCATTGTAGACACTTTGTTCCTAAAATCAGATCATTCGAATAAAAGTTATTCATTGTGATAGGTTTTTAAATCTATATTGCATCCTGTACATACGGTGATTGTCACACAACGTTCTCAGACCACCAGTTAGAAAGTAAACGCACATTCATTTCAAATAGGATTAACATTAAGATCGATGCAGGAATTAAATAGCAGTTGTTTTCAGTTTAAAATAATTGAAATTTCAGATGGTGAATGACAACATTAATTTTCTTCAAACTAAATAAGGAATTACTTTGCGTGTGTATTGCGCATTCTTACTAATAACTCAGTTTTAGTTTACTTTGTTACGTTAGAACAAGTAAAGCACTTTTCTTCATGCTCTCTTGAAATAAAATGATTCTGAATGCAAACAATAATTTCAATTTCAAAACGTGTGCTTTTTATACTTAAAATGCTACTTTAATTTTATTTTAAAATACTACGTGTTTTTTTTACTTATCATTTATATATATATNATATATATATATATATTATCTCACCCTTTTTTAAAAAATATATTATGGTAAATGTATGTAATATAAGAAGTCTTAAAAATTTTTTTCATTACAAAGAAGTTAAGTATTTTTCGCTACAATGATACAATGTTAGTGGCAGTTGCGTGTAGAGATGAGAGTGCATGCACAACGTTTCCTCCTTTAGTTACTCCTGAGGAAAGAGGTACAATAATTCTATTTCTAGAGGAGGAAACGATAGAGATCTGGTGATTGTGTGGGTCCACGACGCAATGTAAATTCACCATCATATTTTCGAACCATCTGATGACAGTACGAGCTGTATGAGAAGAAGCATTGTCTTGCTAAAAGTATCATCCCCAGCAGGGTACGCCATTAACATAACCTTATGTACTTGATCTGCGATGACACTTAAATACCCTCGGGCATTCAGACGTTGTTCTACAGGAATCAAAGGACCCATGCAATGCCAAGAAAATATTCCCAAATCCATAACATTGTCTCCACCAGCTTGTAGGGCATGCATTTGGGATCCATGCTTTCGTGCTGTTTTCGCCATATCCGAGCCCTGCCATCTGCATGGTGCAATTAAAAACGCAATGACTCTTTTCCAGTCATCTACTGTCCAATCCTTATGCCCTTTGCAAACTGGAGACGTCTGCCTTTGTTCAAGGCTGACAGCAGAGACTTTCGAACAGGTCGTCCGCTCTCATATCCTATACAGTGTAATGAGTGGCGCACAGTTCGTTCAGAGACGTTCGCAGTTAGACCTTCATATTTGACGTACTGTTGCTCTTCAATTGGACTGGACAACTGTGGCAAGTCTCCTTTCAGCTCAATCATTCAGTAGCCTGTGATGACCACTATCCTGATATTGAGACCCGGTTTGCAGCTTGGTAGTCCACTCTCTGTAAACAATTACAACTGCTGCTTTCGAACACTTCACAAAAGCCGTCATTTTACTGATATTGGTTCCAACGCTTTGAGAGCCTACAATCATCCCATATTCAAACTCAATTAACCCAAGAAAAAATTCTTGATAGTACCATAAAAGGATTTTGATGGTTTATGCTTGTTTCAATAAGATTCTTGATGGTCTAACATGTGATGATGGTCACCATCAAAAAGCGATTTACATCTAGCTTTGATGATTTTTGATGACCTAATAAATTTCCGTCATTACAAAATGGAAAATGTTGCTTTTGTGTTATGATGGTAAACCATCAAGTAATGTTTCATTAGTGAACCAATATAAATCATCATATTTTAATGGCAGATGTTGTTTTACCATTATGGTGGTCAACCAAAAAGTCATGCTTTTTATTATTGGACCATCAAAATGTGATGAAAGCTGCTGTATGGCTATTTTGATGGTCTACCAACAAGTTGTGTTTATTAATATTGGATTATGTTTAATTTTGGAGCAAAAAACAAATATATCAATGCAACGTGAAATATGCTGTTTTACTATTATGTGCACATGTATCATGCATCAGTCTCGAGAAATGTTTTCTAAAAATTTCAAAGCTTTAAATTATAAGCGTAAGGTCAAATAACAATAAAAGGTTAAAAATAAATAGTTAATGCAAATAATCGCAATAAAACTATAAAACTGCTTATTAAGATTTTAAAAAAAAAGAGAAAGATTTATTTATTTATGTACCCAAGTGATCGATAAAAGAAGATAAATTTCCTATTCACACGAACACTACGCACGAGATTTTGATTATTGAACATAAAGGGAAATTACAATAAGGGATTCAAAAATAAATAGATATTGAAAATATTTTCATTAAGGTGAATTTGAGAAATATAGAATAATTAGGCTTTATATCAGGACTAATAAAGTTAAGAAATATTCATTCATATTGATAGGAGAAAGAAATTACATTTTTATGTGCACGTGAACTGCTTGAGCTTTGTGTGTGACATTTTACTGAAAGGTTTAAGCATGTGATGAAAGTATTGTTATGAAAGGTAATAAATAAATGGTATTACAATTAATAAATTAAGGTGAATTTTAGAATTAGGCAACACATGAGGATTAATTTAATTAAGAAAGATTTAATTGAGATATTTTTATTCACTCGTGCGATATAGTCGAACATATTTTTATAGTACTTTACGATGGGGTTAAAAGTTGAACTTTTAATTGCAAAAATTGCAGTAATATGAATATATGAAAAAAAAGTTAAAGGTTAAAAATTTATAGTAATGCGTGCGGTATAGTCGAACATATTCTTATGATACTTAACAATGGGGTTGAAAGTTCTTTAAATGCTAAAAATGTAGTAATAGGTTGTTAGGTTAAAACTAATAGAAACTGCAATTAATATCATAAAAGGGAATTTTAAATTCAGAAAACAATAAAGCTACATATCAGGATTAATGAAATTAGGAAAGATACATTCATATAAGTACACGAGTGATAGATTAAATTTTTATGTGCACGTGCACTACTTCAGCATTGTCTGGTTACTGAAAGGTTAAGACTTGCGATTGAAATTATTTAACATGTGGTTATTGCAATTAATAATATTATGGCAGTTTTTAAAAATACAAAACAATAAAGCAGCATGTCAGAATTAATTAAATTAAGAAAGATTTAAATAAGATAAAAATTTTTTTTTAGAAGTTTTGCAATATGCATAAAAGTTCTATTCAAGGTTAAAAATAAATAGTTATTAAATATAATAACATTGAGGTAGATTTTAAATTTACAAAATATTGTATATATTCACATTAATAAAATTAGAACAATTCGTGGGTTTAGGTAAACGATTGATATATTTAATGACGAAAAAACGCATTTTCTTTGCACGTTTACCTAAGTCGAGCATATTCTAGTAACATTTTACAATGGCGTGGAAATTTGTGATTGTAATAAATAAAATTATTATATATACATTGCTTTGGTTGTCGTCGACCATGAAGGCAGAAGGGTGCGATTGTACCTGTTTTCCACTCACATAATCTATGGTAAAGAATTCTGCCACACCCATATGTCACACCCGTTTATATGGCGGAGCCATTCATTCATCCATAGATCGTAATTGAGATCTGAACTAGAGAACGATTAATCTCCATTCCAGTACCCTCAGAGATATAATTTGTTATGGGAACTTGGACGACTTTGTGACCCGACATATTTAAGGTAAACCATTTACTACTAGGGGAGACTTCGGCTGGGTAGATTCGAATTCCGTTCTCACGAACGTGAGTCGAACACGTGAGAACGTGTATTATACCGGGTGTCCCAAAAGGTCGTTTACAAACTTAACATGCTGGTCTGTCATATCATGATGAACAAGATTTACATAGAACTTGTGTCCGAAAATTAAAACTGAGACCGCTGGAGGGCGTTAAGTGCAGGTTTGGATGAGGAGAAAAAAAATTATATCGATAGCTGTATTAATATGATTTTTATTATAAAGCATCATTACATCACAGCAAATGCTCAAAATTCCTTCCATTCGCCACAATGCACGTTTCACAGCGTCGGCGCATGGATTCACGAACCCGTTCAAATTGGCCAGGAGTGTCACGGACACGTGCTTCCGCTTCCGCGATCCTGGTGATAAGATCCATGTCCGATGTTACAGGTGTCTCGTACACTATAGACTTCATGTGTCCCCACAGGTAGAAATCCAGGGGAGTCAGGTTGGGGGATCGCGGTGGCCATGGGACTGGTCCGCCTCTACCGATCCAGCGATTGGGAAAAATCCTATCGAGGTATTCTCGAACAGCGTAGCTAAAGTGGGCAGGCGCTCCATCATGCTGAAACCAGATGTTTCGGCGTGTAGCGGCTGGAACGTCACCCATCAGAACCGGCAAAACTCTTTCTAAAAAAATGCGATAGGTATTTCCGTCGAGGCGTTCAGGTAGAAGGTAAGGGCCAATCAACATGTCACCGATAATACCAGCCCAAACGTTTACGCTGAAACGTTGTTGATGTGCATGGGCACGAGTACATCTTGGGTTTTCATGCGCCCATACGTGCATGTTGTGCAAGTTCACGACACCATCCCGTGTAAAGCAGGATTCATCAGAAAACAAAATCCATGATGGAAAATCTGGCTGTGCGACCCGCTGTTGCAAATACCAGCGTGAGAATGCAATGCGTTTGGGATAATCGTCAGTGCACAATGCCTGTACTTTTTGGAAGTGGTAAGGATGTTGCATGTCATCGTGCCGTATGCTCATTATGGTGGAAAAAGCTACACCCAAGACACGTTCGCCTTCTCGGAGACTTCTTTGCGGGTTGATGGCATACTCCTGTAGCAGGGTTTCCTCTACGACAGGTGTGCGTGTAGCACGTTCTCGACCGATGTGGCTACGTGCTACGAAAGCACCTCTTTCACATAATCTGCGGTGCAATCGTCCAAACAAAACATGACTTGGCTGACGTCTGTTTGGGAAGCGCTCAAGGTACGTCCGTGCCGCGGCTCGTCCATTTCCATCAGCGGTGCCGTATACGTAATGCATGTCGGTCATTTCTGCGTTACTAAACTCATTCATCCTTCTCCTTCAACGTCCACGCCTGAAATGATTGTTTTCCCCACTCTCCCGTTTTCGTGCAATTATCGCCCTCTAGCGGTCGCAGTTTTAATTTTCAGACACAAGTTCCTATGTAAATCTTGTTCATCATGATATGTCAGACCAGCATGTTAAGTTTGTAAACGACCTTTTGGGACACCCTGTATATATATGGATAAGATATAGTGATTGCAATAATTAATATATTGAATTTTAAAGACACAAAACAACAGGTAAGAAACTTAATAATACTTATGTAGTTTATTATTTAAGTGTTCTGCTGGTAATGCAGGCACACAAAATCATCATTTTGAATAACTTCGATCCAATAATAGGATTTTCAGATTCTATTTTTCAATTTCAGCAACCCTGAGGATGATCCGAAGACATATGCCATCACTAATTTCCACAGGTCACTTCCTCAATTTATAAACTCGATCGTCGTGTATTACTTTATTTTAACTATACAATACAAATACATCATATCAGACATAGACGTTTGAAAATTAAACACATATAAGAATTTAACAAAACGTTATTAAATGTTATAAAGATAATAAGAGAATGTAATTTTGTTTCAGGATTTTCTGTGATTAAAATTAAATGTATGTTCATCTGCAAACATTTGTTACTTAGATGTTTTAGCATTGATGCATATTTGCGATTTTTTTTAAGAAATAGATTAATTAATTTCATATTTCATGTGCAACACCGAACTGTGAAATCATCCAACAGTTTCACTTGTGTTAACAAAAGATTTACGTAATAATTTTATTTTTTATGTGTCATTAATGAGCACAACATTGAAAAATGTTGTTTTGAACAAAATTCCCTATTTTTCCTCAAAAATAACTTTTTTTCTTAATTCTTAAGTCCTGTAGCTTTCCTTTTTAAGTTTTTCTCAAAAGTAAATTTAAATTTAAGGCATTGTAACTACAAAATAAGATAAATATAGTTGTTTTATTTTTTATAGGAAATTGAGGAATGGAAATCAATTTACTCAGTCCAAGATATTTTTAAAGTCTTATGAAGTTATATTATATACAAAATAAATTTTATGTACAAAAAGCCTCTACCATCTCAGGCGTCATAAAGTTTTGGCAAGCAACGACCTCCTCACACAGGTAGGCAAATTTCCATGAATCTGCCCACATAATTAATAAAACTTGAGTATTGGCAAGACATGGCATCTACGCTCAATCTTGATGGTTGAAGGGGGTGATCTCAAACTTGTTAATTAATTAAAGTACAGACAATATCTTATATTACGAAATCAGACAAATTTCTCTGCATAAGCATACTTTTTCTACGACTGAATCAGAGTTTGACCCCAAAAATACAGTGAGTAGCAGCAATATAGAAAATATGGTCCCCATAGTTTGGTCATTAGAGCGATCCTAAGTTTGGATCTCTTTGTTAATTTTTCTCTTTGCGTATTTCGTTACGTCAATGAAACATTATAAGATTGAAAATTTTCTCAACCGATTATAAAATTTGTTTATCCAAAGATAATTCTATGTAAAAAATAACTTTTAGTAAATATATACTACTTTTTAATATTTTATTTAATAATAGCTAGAAACAAATTTGAATTGCAAGATGTACAATTTTCATTTATATATATATATATATATATACAGGTAAATAACAGGTAGAACAGATATAAACAGGTAGACAAAATAATAGGAACACCTGTGAAAGAATGGAGTCGTCCTCGACCGTCCAATAAGCGGCGGGCACGTGTCGCAAAAATGTGCCACCTAGTGGTGATGAAAATCTAGTGGTGAGATTTGCATGAGAAAAATCTGTTTCTAGTAAAACGAGATTATGTCCGACCTCTCTGACCTTAAAAGATGCATGATAATCGGAGCTCACCTGGCTAAAGTGCCCGTGTCCAGAACAGCGAACCTTGTAGGTGTTTCAAGGACCACTGTATCAAGGACTCTGTCGGCATACACAAAGTTGGGTAAGGTGTCTTCGGCGAGGCACAACACCGGCAGGAAATCGAACTTGTCAGACCGTGATAGACGGGTGTTGAAGAGGATAGTCGCTCGAAAACGCAATACTGCTCTGCCGGTGATAACATCCGAGATGAATACCCACCTTCAGAACCCTGTATCCATGAAAACTATTCAACGGGAGTTGCATGCTGCTAACATTCATGGCAGAGTAGCATGGCATTCATGGCAGCAGATTCATGGCATGGCAAAACCGTTAGTTTCAGCGTGGAATGCTTTGAAGAGACTACAGTGGTGTCAAGACCACCTAAAATGGACACAACTGCAATGGGAACAAGTCATCTGGTCTGATGAATCCTCTTTTACACTATTCCAGACCACCGGACGTGTTTTCGTGTGGCGAACGCCGGCAGAAGCATTTCATGTTGCCTGCCTGGTTCCAACCGTGAAACATGGAGGTGGTTCTGTGATGGTGTGGGTACTATATCTGCCCGTGGATTGGGGTCTCTCGTTGTGTTGAAGGGGGTGGTCAAAGGGGACCATTACCGAAGCATTCGTGCGGATCATCTTCACCCTATGCTTCATACTCTCTTTCCGAGAGAACGTCCTATGTTCCAAGATGACAACGCCCCTGTTCGCACGTCTCACTGTTTTCAAACATGGTTAAATGAGCATAATGATGAAGTGGACCATTTAACGTGGTGTCCTCAGTCCCCTGATCTCAATATCATTGAGCCTTTGTGGGG
Source organism: Parasteatoda tepidariorum (assembly GCF_043381705.1). Lineage (NCBI taxonomy): Eukaryota > Metazoa > Arthropoda > Arachnida > Araneae > Theridiidae > Parasteatoda > Parasteatoda tepidariorum. Next base: position 99,322,244 of record NC_092204.1, on the reverse strand, counting down.
TTTTTTGGAAAAAAAAAGTCCGCGCTCGGTTTCCTCCTCCAAGCACACTCTCTGAACTCGAGACAGCTCTGCAAAAGGAATGGCTGCAAATTCTAATGAACTTTGTTCAAGACCTTTATTTGTCACTCCCACGTCGAATGCAAGCTGTCATTCAGGTCAAAGGTGGCCCAACTCCCTATTAATAAAATATTTTCATTTTTTCACAGGTGTTGCTATTATTTTGTCATATATATATATATATATATNAAAAAAATTTTTACACCTTACCATTCAAAATGTTTTCAACTATTATTAAAGAAAATAATAAAAAAACTAAGAAATATTTAAGAGAGTTGTAGTTGTTGTTACACTTCACCCTGGCGGAGGATTGCCTACACCAGCTCCAGAAGGCTCTGTAGCGTCAGTTCCCCATATATCTGCAGAAAGTCCCGATCAACCAGTAGCTGCTTAAAAGAAGCTCCAAGGCAAAGAAGAAGGTGATCAGGACTAACAGGTTGTGAGCAGGAACAAGGTTGGAAAGCCTTCTCTCCATTTTGAAACCTCAACGAAATTTGGCCAGCATACCACTGATGGGATGGAGTACGGCGCCACACTGGAAGCAAACGATGTTTTCCCGGGGAGTGGATCTCAGTGAGAGTAAGACGGTTCAAACAGTCCATAGGAAGATCACAGCCATTCTTGGCGAGCACATCGGCTGTCTCATTGCCATGTACTACCCCGACATGCGGTGGGATCCATTGGAGGCTTATTGGTGTCTTATTTAAGAGAGTGGATCAAATATAACTGTGACTTTTTTAATAATTCAATATTAAAATTTTATTTTCAAAAAATAAAGAATTTTTTTTCTACTTAATTTTTGTGAACTTTAGTCCCGTTGGAATAGAAAGAAATGGGTCATGTAGTAAACCAATAGAGCGCAAAATCTTCTACAACTTCATTGAATGAAAATATCTTTCCCCTTCTTTAAGGGGTACAAACAAACGGTTGTCAGAATGTGCCAAATCGAAGCTGTAGGTAAGATGTTCAACAGTTTCCCAGTGCAATGCCTTTTTTTTGTTTTACTGCAGTTTTAAGAGGCTTTTGACAAATGTCTTTTCTTGCGTCCTTTTAATTTGTGCTCAATATATTAAGCACAAAATTCGCTGAAATTTTTTGATATTCCAAATCGTCGTGAATTACTTCCTTACGCATCTCTGTTATAGAATTTTCCTTCATCAGTCATTAAGAATAAGGTCACGAACTTGGTCAATTTCTTTTGTATTAAAGCTCGTTCTTGGTTGATGAGCATAAAACAAGTTTTCAACTTCTTCACGACCTTCATAAAATAACTTGTGCCATTTGCTTACTTGAGCCCTATGAGGGCCTTACACGTATCATTTCCAAACTATACCAATTATCTGCGCAGTATTTCAATAGGTTAGGCATTTTCTCTTTTTAAAAATTTAATTATTATGCTTTGCACCTAACTTTATTAGGAACGTTACGCTCCCTTATGATTCAAGTTACTGAAAAAAGAACTGAAACAGGAACTAAACACATATTTAAACTCTAGATAAAGTTCTATTGTTGCCACGATAATGATAATAAGAATCATTTGCTGCTATTAAAAAAAGTCTCATTTATATTTGATTCCCCTGCATACTGAAAGTTATTTTTTGTACAGAATTATCTTTGGATAAACAAATTTTATAACTGTTTGTATTTTTTAATTCGCTTTAAAAGATTTTGAGATATAGCAAGATACGCAAAAAGTAAAATTAGCAGTCAGGGGTCCAAACTTAGGATCGCTCACCTGATTAAACTATGGGACCATATTTCCCAGATTGCGGCTATCCCATATAGGATTGTGGTCACCTCAAACAAATCCAAATCTGTCGAATAACAGGTATGTTTATTCAGCGAAAATACTTTTTTGTGTCTGATTTCGTTCCTTAAAATATCGTCTTCTTTAAATCCGATCATTAGGTCAAAAGTTATGCAGGGGGGTCCATTTTATATTTTGCGCACAGTACATTAATATATAAACTGGTAAAAACACTTTTAAAAACTGTAAAACTCTATTGAGGAAAACATCAAAATCAGTTTAATTGCCTTGATAAAATGGTATCGTTTTTCGTAAATAATTTCAGAAATTTTGTCAAAAATGTATACAAAGGAGCAAATTAATATTTAAGAATCGAAAGGAAGACGCTTTCGAAGTCTGTCAAATATCTACTGAGGAAAATATCAAAACCAGTTTGATTACCTTGATAAAATGCAGTGACATTTCTAATGATCAAATTAATGATTTTTTCTGTTTCTAAAGATATTTGTGCTCTTGTGATTCCTAAAATTTTTAAATTTTTTTTTCTAATTTCCCCTCATTCAAACTTCAAATATGACAGCTGAGACCACTAATATGCATATAACTTTATTCCTTTCCTGACAAAGATTTTAAAAAGACATATTATGAGAGGTCCATACCGAACACCCGTACATACAATAAAATGAAGTACAGGCCCGTATATTTTTTTAAATACGTAATTGTTTTTATTCAGTTATATAGTGCCTTAAGCATTGGTAATAATATTAACAATATATTTTTAGATTTTTTTAGTTGAAATACGGGTATATAAATATACAATATTTTAATACTTTTAACGCTAATCATAGCAAATTTTTTTTGCACTTCAAATTTCTGAAATTATCTATTTGATATCAGCTACTCATATTAATCAATTATTCTGAAATCATTTATATCACTGATTATAAAATTAATCTGATTCTTTTGAAAATGGAAAAAAAAAATTATTATGTTAGTCTCTCACTTGGCCGAAGGTCTCTCATCGGGAGAAAATGCAAGCCGAAATGAGACACTCTTTCGTTTATGAAGGTCCGAAAAGTAATTTTAAAACTATATTTTACTAAATATTTAATAAAAATGGTCTATTAACATTTTTGAAAACATTTATCTATAAATATAAAATGTATATACAAATTATCAAATATTTGTTCATAAAAAACTTAGGAAATTATCTTATCTGTAATTACCAGTATGTGCATAAAATATGGATCACCTTTGAAATTAGAGTCCTTAAATTGAGATTGATCGAAATTGAAACATCCTTTCCTGATTTAAAGCAAACGGTAAGCGAAGCGAATTTCAAAAGTAAATGCTCGTAGAATAACAAGCGCTTTCTTTACCTTTCCTTTAAATCTGAGCACCCAAATTTCTGCGAAGGAGAAATTCTCTTCTGCTCCTGGTTACCATGACAACTCTACGGTTTGCTCCCTGCTGTAACTCTCTTAACATTTTATTCTCTCTCCTTTTTCTAGTTACTTAACCTTTTCCGGGGGGCTGTGACAGCAGTTGTCACGTCTGATCTTGGGGTCCTGTGGTGCGCATGTGACACTTTCAGGGTGTGACAAGTTACAGCGGGACGTGTTTTATTGTTTTAGTGTTTACGAGAGGTCTCACCTTTTTAAGTTAAGGGGAGAAAAGTTTCCTTAAACATCTATTCCAAGTTTGGGTACTTTTTTTTTTTTGTCCGCCGTTTTCTTACGTCTTTTTTAGTCAGTTTCATTGTCGCTATTTTTTTGTACAAATTTTTTCGTTCTAGTTGTGAGTTATATTTTGAACAAATTGATTTCGTTATTGCAAATATAATTTAACAAATATTTTCAATAGTATATAAAAAATATGGAATAATCAGAATCGAAAAGCGTTCTTTTAAGTAAATTAAATTAAATTGAAATAAAATATCAAAGCAATATATTTTACATAAACTCAAATAAATAGTTTTTTTTAGGTTATATTTTAAATTCATGTTATAAATATAGTTATTGGAATTTTAAAATTTTGATTATAATTCCTGCAGTTTAAAAAAAATGTTCTTACATGATTTTAAATAAATATCTGCATTTCCGAAGAAAAATATCTATATTTAATACTACGCAGGATAGTATTTATTCATACTTTAGGATTAATAAATATAATAAATGTCACATTTATAAATATATAATTTATAATTACTAATGTATTTTCTATGTTTGAGAAATTGAAATCATAAACGCTATTTCTTCTTTTGGTGGCAATTTTCATGTTTCTTTCCCTCATTCTGCACACAGTTCAACTTTTAGTTATAGAAAGCTAAATTTTTGAACAATAAAATTCTATAAATCTATTACATGAGTAAGTTGAAGTCAATTGTGAATGACTATATTTTTTAAATTATGTAAAAGAGGAAGAAAAAAAAATGTTATATATGCTACGCAGTTTCAATAAAGTGCTTACGTTTCACGAAATTTAATGCAAAATAAGAGAAATGAGCCCGATTGTTTTATGTTAATCAATTACAACTGTAACACATTAACTGAAATATTTCTGAGTTTTCGCTGTATTTCTGACTATTTTAAAAAGACATAAGGGAAGTTGACGAAAAATATTGTTAGAAATTTAGAACGCATTTTAGTTTCTAACTAAGAGTTCATGGGATAAATGTGCTAAGAAATGTGTTATAATTTTAGAGTTCCGGTAACGCATAAAATATTTTTTAAATGAATAATTTAAACAATTATATACAACTTAGAAAATTAATTTAAAAATTCTGTATGATTATTTTTAAATAATTAGCATAGTTATTATAGTTTATAATTTTTTAAGAAATCTTAAAAAATTAAAAAATAAAAAGAATTTATTTGATAACATAATTTTCAATCGAAATGATCTTGCTTTCTTGAAAAAAGAGGATCTTTCAAATTAGCTGGGAGTTAGGGCAAAATTATCGTCATTTACCTTGCTTTTCTATTTCATTATTATTAGTAATAATAACAATAATAAATAAATGACCCTGATGAATGAAGAGAAAAAGTATTTATCATTTATTGAAGTGACCGGTATTTTTCATAAGTCGATAGATGAAAATAAAATAATTCAGTCAAAGAGTTAATATCAAATTAAATTTCCTATGTTTTCTTCCATCGGCTATGACTTAAATCCCTTCACTAACTCAGACTGAAGAGGCCTGTCTACAAAAATATGACATTATAACTATTTATATCCTTTCCCAAGATTTATAATCTTTCGATAAAATTATGAATTATCTGCAATGTTACAAATATTTAATAAGTAAAATCTTGATATATATAATGTTTAATATAGATATTTATAATTAACCAAATTAAGATCACGAAAAAGAACTCTTTTTGCATATAAGAATAGATTCAAAGAAAAATCGATTTTACTCGCGAAAAAATAAAGGTTTTACCGCACTATGACCCAATTTCACTGCATGATAACTCTCGGGAAAAACTGATTTCACACTTAAAACATAGTAATCCTATAAATGCGAAAGAGCATGATCTATCCGTTATTTATGTGAAAAATGGATATAAACCGAGCTTTTTCCTTTGGTCTTCGAAATTTCCGACGTTTTTTAACTCAATAAAATAGTGTTTATGATCACTGTACACCTCTTCAGCTTGCTTATCTTTTGCGGAAACATTTAAATAAACCAATCGTTTTAATATGGCATCAAAGAGCTTATAAAAAATAGATATAGCTTTAATAACTGATATAAATAACACCAGTAATGCCAAACTGAAATTTTCAAAAACTGAATTAACTGTTGAAATAATATCTCAAAGAACAGTTTTTTTTAACTATTCTTGAAATGCGTAATAATAGTTTTGCATTTTAATCAGTAAAATGTTAAAATGTTTCATAATAATACGTTGAAAATAGTAATGTAAACCAGAGAGCAATGACATACCACAAATACAATAATTTTAAAGTAAATATATGATAAGAAATGTTTGATAGAACGAAAATTTTTTTTTTAAATAACCTTAAATCGAAATCAAACGCGAGAAAAATAAAAAATTCAATAAAAATACTCTCATGATGGAAATTTTAATTATTAATATAGTTTAGAATGGATATTGACACTGTATTCTATAATTTTCATTTTTTTTATTAGTTTTAAACCGCAAATATATATATATATATATATATATATATATATATATA
>NC_092204.1:99295628-99316028 GCF_043381705.1 Parasteatoda tepidariorum | reverse complement strand
TATTCATCATGCATATTTCTATATATATATATATATACACTAAATCTGAATGTTTGTAAAACACCATAAATAGTCAACATGTGTGTGACATTCGGAATGTAGTTTTTTACACTGAATCGTATAAAACCACCAAAGAAGTTTTCCCGCGCTTTTTCAGTTGTAAAAAAAAAAAAAAAAATGGGAATCCTCCACCAGTGGTATTTCTATTATCCCGAAATGCGGTGGTGTAAAAGATAGCAACTGGCGTTTAAAATAACAGAGGGAGAATAAGACTCTCGGGGATGTTTAACACCCATCACTTGACTTGTTTCAGGGATTAGCGGTGCCCTTTCTTGAATTCATTCCCCAGACTCAGAAAGAGCCCACCAGAGGATCTAGATTTCTTATTTTTGCGCCCACGTGAAAAGGTTAAAAGAGCAATATCGTGAATAGTTCTTTTAAAAACTTGCAGAGTTAAGGAAAAAAAAGAAAAAAAAAAAAAAAACATTGCGAGAAGCAAGTACGGCAGTGAAACAAATATGGTGAGTGGTTACAATTCGAACGGATGTGGAACCTCATTATAATTTTGTTTCTCTGTAAACATAAATAGAAAAATAAAGATTGTATGATAATCATTCCAAGTGAAATAGCAATATTAGCTAACATCTGTATATGTTACTGTTAATGACTGAAATTAGAGGTTGTGGACTTCCTCGGTGAATGTCAGCAAACACATGGTCACTTTGGTAAATGTCCGAAATATATGTTAGGTCTGATTTGATATAAATTTCATGATTACACTTTGCCCGGTATTCCTTCCACTGATATTTTTTAGATGTTTTTTAAAGGACAGGTGCTACTCATTCATTTTTGAAGTCAAGTGCAAATCAAGTGCTATTCTGATTCGTTTGAAAATGGAAAAAAAATTATAATAGTTTTGATAGTCTATCATACCGAAAACTTTTCAAGAATGCTCGTCGAAATGAGACACTCTTTATGAAGGAATGTCAGAGAAATAATTTTTAAACTATTTTAACAAATATGGTCTATCCACTTTCCTTGAAATCATTTAACTACGAAAATGATATGTATATTTAAAATATCAAATATTCGTTTATCAACAACTGAGGAAATTATTTTAACTGCAATTACCATATATACATGAAATATGGATCATCTTTGAACTGTACACATTTTCCCGGTATCCGACCACTGATTTTTTCGAAATCTATTCTAATATCGGCAAAAATAACTCTTTCTAATTTTGTATCAATATAACTAAATTATTGACACAACCAATACAAAAGTGTGAGGAGCTCCAAGGAAGAAAATAGAATCCGAATATAAAATTTTCTTCATGAACTTACACTTTTCTTTCGGTGTTTTTTTTCCTTTGATGCTTCTCACACTATTGTATTGATATATATTTTCATTTTCAATACTCATTTAATAATAGAAAGCATTATTTTTGTGGATAATATAGTGTGAGCCGATGACGAAATTATATGGTTAGCTGCAAAATTTTCTAATTTCAATTACTACAACTAATTATTATTATAATTTTTTGAATTTTTTTGCAAGTTTTTAATAATTTTTCCCTTTTTTTATTTTTATTTATTTGTCTACTTTTTGTATTGTCATCTAAGTATTTTTATCGATTATTTTGGGTGTTACTTGCAATAACTGCATGAAATTTTGTAAATCTAGCTTAAATATTTATGGAGATATGGACCTTTTTTTTATAAAAAAACTAATTTTTTTACCTTGCGGGTTTGTGCAATTTAAAAATATTTAGTAAATTTAAACAAAATATTGAAAACAATTTAAAATTAGTTTAAAAATTATTGTTTCAAAATTTTAAATAAATTTGTTAAAAAATGTGCAAGATATGAGTATTTAAAGTATTTCTTTTGTACTGCGTATGCGCAGAAACAAATTAAGATTTTTTTTTCTATAATTTCGTGGTTAATCGTATTTGGCAACTAATGGAAAAAATCTGACTTAAACATCTTAAAAACGTAAAAAGATTCATGTAGTTTTCTATGTAAATTTTTTGCTTTTTAAAAGAATGCTCAAAATAATAAAACCGAGGGTTTCCGCAAATTTTATTACGTAGCATTGCTAATTATGCTACTTTTTAATAAATGAACAGCAAGAACAAAATTTGTTGAAATTGTAAAGATAAAATATGCGAGTTTCGGAAAAATTTTTAAAAGTGGGAAAAAATAACTGAAAAAATAAATAAATATTTCCATTACTTTTAAGTGATAGAACTTTTGACCACTGACAAAAATCAAGTCTCTGATTAAATTTTAGAGAGGAAGAGTAATGGATTAGAGGGGTATATCTGTGGTGAAACGTTATTTTTCCCCAATTGAGGCAAGAACCCCATATTTCCCCATCTCACATACCATTTAGATTTAGTCCAAGAATGTAAAGAACCGATCATTAGATAAAAATATATTCAGGGTAGCCAGTTTTTTTTTTCTTTTTCTTTAATGCTGGCAATTTAATGCTTTTAATGCTGGCAATTGCTATGTTGCCAGAATTAAGCACTTTCTTCGTTGCAGTGTTCGAGAAATATGTTTAAAATTATGTTTTAAAGGATAAAATTTAGAAGTTGGATACGTCACTTATAGCAGCTTATTATGGAAGAGTGTCGTAATATATTTTACAGCGTTTTTCTTTGGTTTAAAAGTTACGCATCTAAATTGATGATCACTGATTACCAATTATTTTTACTTTTTAATTCGAAAACAACGATTTTATTCAAAAAGTGCTGTAAAACAAGCAATCTAAGAGTTCGTTGACTCAAATCGCAAATACCTGAACAATCTGCCACTTAAATTAATTTTGTGTGCATATTTTGATGAATTAAATCATTCCTTATTGTAACTTTTGCCACCTACAAATTCAATTTTTGTTGTCTTAATAAATGATCGGTCACCTGCTGTTGCATTATAAGTAATAAAATATTTGATCGCCAAAACCATGAGTAGTTACCAAAAAATTAATGTTTTACATAAATGTAATAATTTATTTAAAAGAAAGAACCGAAAATTAGAGAACAGAATGTTTATAATACGAATACTAATGGTAATGAAGAGCAGACATTAATTAAATTAATTCAATAAATAGAATATGATAAATTAGAAACGGGAGTTTATTTTATGGAATGCTTAAATGTGATAGTAAACCTATTTTAATCAGCATCCAAGTAGCAGTTTGTTTCAGTGAAGACACTTTTATGCAACTTGTTTCACTAAAGTTAGGATTTTACTCAATACAGACCAGTCACTTGAGAAACTAGCAAGCAGTTTTTTGTGACAAATCTTTTGAAATTAAGTAATAGGATCACAATAGAGTTAGAAATAGTCACAACAATTACATTAACGGGTATGTACCGCTTAAATAATAGTAGCTCGAAATTTTTATGAATATGAATTTGAAAAAAAAAATTCTGAGTAAAATGATGTACATTTATAATTTTAACGTATTTGTTAAAAAAAATATTATTGCATTATTGCTACTCTTGCTGAAACTCAAAGTGTCAGAAAAAATTTAATGAAAATTAACGCATCTTTCTAATTACCGATCTATTTTAATATTTTCTTTTAGAACGAATCTTGATTCCTTTTCCTTCTGTTTTGAAAATAGATGTATATGCCTATATTTTCTTAGGAATTTGCTTAATTATTAAAAATTTGAAATTTAAAATAACTGCTATAGCCAAAAACGGACTTGATAAGATTTATTTTATTCAAAAATATTTATGCAGAAAAAAATATTGCAAGGGTAAAACAACACAATTTTTATTTAAACATTCCATAAACTGATCATTTCTGTAATCGTTTTGCAATCTTTCACTTTTGAATAAATTACTTTATTTGCGTACAATTTGATTAATACTTACCACGTTTGCACAAGAATACTTTTATACTTATTTAAATGAAAATATGAAAAAATATATTAACAAATAAAAAATAATATTTAATATACAAATTCAATAATTTTACTTATCAAAAATGAGGAATGTCATACGTGATTTATTGCTAACTCCTCTCTCTTGTTGCTAATTGTCACAATTTCACGAACCTCCCCCTTCACCTCTAAGCCTGACATCATTTATGAACGGATTCTAAAGAGATGCTTAAAATGACATATTGTAACCAGTAAAATACTCCCTTTTTTATACCGAAAATCTCTTTTCCATTCGCAATTTATTTTCGTACGTGTTCAAATTTGTTCTTTCGTACAGAAAACTCTTATAACCTCTCAATTTTTAGTTTAAAAATCTCGAAATCGGGCTCATTCGATTTATTACGAAAAAAAACATTGGAAACAATGCCTCTCTTTCATATTAATGAAAGATATTCCCTTAAATCAACCCTTCATACATCATTTAATATGACATAACAATACTTTTTGTTGAAAAATGTCTCAGTGTTTAACTTTTCAGAAGAAAAAGTTTGCTTTTACTGATATGAAATGCAGTTTAATTCTCAAAATCCCTAAATAATGACGTCCCTCGAGATTTGCAATTAAAATTTTCTCTGATCTCAGTTACGTATTTTTTGTCTTTCGGGAAACCTTTTCACCATCTTTCCTGGCTTATCACACAAACCGATTATTGGAATTTAAGGTCTACTACAATAAATAGTTGAGATAGAGTAGTTTTTATTTACATTAGTAAAATTAAAGAAATTGATCAGCATGTTTCACAGTTGAAACCAATTAAAATTCCAAAAATTTTATTCTATATATAGAGCAATCGGTAAACATTGATTAGGTATGATCATGGGTAGATAAAGTATTCCAAAAAGTTTCATTCGAACTAAGAAAATTTAAATTTAATATTAAGTACTTAATTTAAGTAGTTAAAGGCAAACATTCCCAGAGTTTCTCCGCTCTCTTTTTTGTGCACATTCATTGCACATTTACAAATTAAAAATGTGACTTATTTTCGTTTAAATAACGAGAATTTGAATACATAAATATTTATAAATATTTTTAAAGCATTGCAAATGAGTTTACTTCAAATTCTGCTAATTTATATATAAAAACAATCACTGAGTTAAGAAAACTTTAAGCACTAAAATATTTTGTTACTCAGGAAATTCACTATTTTAACATATGGAATACTCTTGTATTCATTACAAAATAAAGCATATGGTTGATGAAGCTCAAAAAGTTTCACTGTAACGCTTATCCTTAAGGCCTATGTCCAATAGTGTGAAGTTTTCCTTACAAGCAAGAAGTAAAGAAAAAAAATGTTGATAACTCACAAATGAAAGTACATGAATTGACATATTATACTTCTAGAAACATTTACCTAACTTAGTGTCTAAACATAAAAAGAAGGTAAAACAGTAAAGAGACAAACACATGTAAAGTGGTTTACCCAATATGGACAATGAAACAAGTTTGAACAAGGAAATAACAATGGAGAGATAAGAAACATGCGTGAGAGAATTTGGCGGTAACTTTAGTGTGCGGTAGATTGAATTAAAATGGAATATTGAGAAATAAGGGGATTCTTGAAAGATCATTAACTAAATTATTAGAATTTTTAATAATACATATTGACTCGCAAAAATCAAGTATAAAACGTCAAGAGCAGTGTTGAATGATTTTATTAGGAAAAAAAAAATCCCACATGTGATTTGAATTCCAAATGTGTAGAGCGATAATAGATCTGTTGATGTTCTTCATTCTGACGTCTTTAAAATTAGGGAAAATAAGTTTATTTAGTTATAATTTTTACCCTTGCCTTGATTGATGCCAGAAGTAGTTTAGCCATTCTTCAAAATAATGAAATTTGCAAGTTTATGAATGGATTTTGAGAAAATTGTCTCAAATAAAAAGTATGTTTAAAACGTTTATTAAGTGATAATTGAATTGATTATATTTAAGGCTCTATTCACGATGAACATTTCTCTACTTCATTGAATTGATGAAAATGATTTTTCTGTTTTGTTTTCATTTTTTAATTTGAAAGTAAAGTAATTTACATTACATTTTTAAATCATTTTCAAACAAGAAGTTCTATTACATATTTACCAATGAGCATTGCTTAGAAAATAAATAGTGTGCTAAAAGAGTAATAAAATTTTCCAGAAATTTTTACATTTGAATAATTGTTTTATGTAGAAAAATTCAAATCATACATCTAAGAAATTTTATTGCTTAACTATCCAGAAAATTATTTATTGTATTTATATAATTTAAATATTTAAAAATATGCTTAGAAATTGTATTGTTTAACTATCCAAAAAATCATTTATTGTATTTATATAATTTAAATATTTTCTAATTTAAATATTTATAAATAAGTATATATATAAATTATATGTATACATTTGTATGTGCGTTGTATGTACATATATATATACATATATATATATACATATATATATACATNATTATATGTGCCTACATGCTTTTTACATATTTTGTATTATAATGTATGCATATACACATAATTCATACATTGTATGTCTATTGCATGCACATACATTATGTGTAACTACGAATATACTAAGCAATAACTATGCATCTGCGTACGCACATACAACTTACCTACGTATGTAAACTTATTTATGATCTCACTTATTTATGAAAGCTTATATAATGTTTAAAAGGTTCTCTTACAAGCAATAGAATTCACTTATTGTCGTAAAAGTAATCAATAACCTACAATCCCGATTTCATTTTAATCAAGCCCACTTGAAATTATGACTGTATTTATCTTTGATGTAATTATTTACATTATAGATTACTTTCAATCGCTGTATTATGATTACTGGTAAACATGCTTTCGTGTTATCGTACATTATGATTTAATGTAATTATGATAATCTGAAATCAAATATTTCGGTCATTTGTAACCATAATTACTAGATACCAGTAATTACAAGTAATCATAATCGCTTTTAATCAGAAATTGTTGTTACATTTAACTGTGACTACTTATAAACACGCTTAAAAGTAGTTTTTTACTTTTTTATTCGTAGTTACTATCAACTAGATTATTCAACACGCATTTATGTTGAGTAGTGAAATTATTTGCTTATTCTTAACAAATGAATGAAGAATAGTAATTGAAAATAATTAATAGCTTTTCTTGATTCAAAATATTTCTGGTTGATGAGTAAATATTTATTCATTATTCAAGAAGATTTTGAATAATTCCAGGAAATTTGTAGCTAGTGTAATCATATAAAGTTGCATGAGAGCAAATGGATTTGGAAGGTGATACATTCTCAAAGAATAGATTATTTCAGATACATACCATTCTATGATACATGATTCATTAATCTGAGGATTTGTTTCAGAATGATTTTATTTTTGAACAAGATTTATTTTTATCTCATGAATCAAAGTCCACTATGAACTGGCTGGAGGAAAGCAAAAATACTGAGCACCCCATGACAGCTAGCTAACAAGATCTTAAACCAATTGAAAATCTATGGTGGAAAGTAAAGTATTAGAGCTGAGCTAGTTGAATGCACAAAATCTTCTTAGGCTGCAGTTGACAAAAAAAAAAGTTATTCATTCCATGCACGATCATCATATATATGCAGCGGAAAAAGCTAACGGCGATTCTAAAAAATATTAAGTAAGTTTTTTTTTCTCTATTTATAATTAAATTTTCAAGTGTTTATAATTAAATATTCTAATATTCTGAAAACATAAAATTTTATTCTACTATTTTAGCTCTTTTTGAAAAACGAATAGCGCAATTAATTTAGGAATTATTTTGATATTTGACTCGCTTTCTTTAAACAAAAAGACTGAGGCAATGGCAATCAGGACATAAACTTTTTATTGATATAAATTCTGAAAAACTATTCTGGGATTTAAAGACGTGATTATTTGAATGAAATAAAATACCACCATTGACTTCACGTGATATAACAGTGTCGTTGAATGTTATGAATGTCTTTGAATGTTATCATTTCTTATTTTCCCCCATCAATTCAAAAATTGCATCGTAATTATGCGTCGAGAAGAGTAGAATAACGCTTTCTCCTCTGTCTATGGTTTACAAAAAACTGATGCAAAGGAAGAACGTTGGGTTAAGAAAAAAAAAAATCTCGAACACGGACGGCTTTTTCAGCTACAAACGGAAAAATTATCTTAAAAACTTTTGATGCTTAGTGTAAATTAACATTCTTTTAAAACTTGAAAACTTTTGAAACATAAATGCATTTAAACGTCATTAGCGTAATACTTTAAATATGAATTTTTATTTAAATTAACTCTAAGTAAGTTAAGTTACTTTTGGTCAATGTCGACTACTCGCGTTTTTCTGGAGAATTCACTTGATTTTTCATAAAAATATAGTTTAAAAATTTAAACTTAAGAAATTAAGAAGAAAAAAAATATCGATCAAATAGTTAAATGGATCCCATATTACTATTATCACTGCTTTATTAAATTATACTAGCACCCTTAAAACTAATCCAAAACCCGTCAAAATTTTTTTTATCTCAAAGTAGTTTTTTTTTGTTACGAGTAGCACATCATTTAATTTCATTATTTATTTACCTTACAAAACAACAAAAGAAGCATTATTCAAAAACTTATTTACAGTTTTCTTTACCGACTTTGGTATCTCTGATCTACATTTTCAAATACGTCGAAATTCAAGTATCTCAAGATTTAAATTAATAGATTCCCAAGAATTTGCAATCCGAGAGAAACAGCGAAAGCAGTTTTATGAGCATTATATTGCATGAAAATTCATTTTGCAATTAGTAATGAAGTACAGCTGGGCTTTGTGTACATTAAAATATAAGCAGTACCCCGACCCTCCTTTAAAAAAAAAAACTCGTTTTTCTCACATGTTCCAGCGTAATTCTGTAATAATTCTGCACGGGATGAACTTAAACTTCAAAATTACGACATAATTGTTGTGCATTGTAGACAAATAGTTACGCTTAATTTCTCGTTTAATATTTTTATTTCATTAATTGTAATTACTTTTCTATAAATCATGCATTTTCGAAACTTAACATCTAAACTGACTTTCACTAATTAAATTCAAAATGAATGAAAATTAAATCTTCAATCTGTAACAAAGAAATTAATAAATTTTATAGTTTATTTGTAAAAACTTAAAATTACAAAATAAATTTTTTTATTTTTGTTTTTGGCTTACTTTACTAATTAAGTTTTTAACACCAAATCTAATTCCCCGAAAATACCAAGAAGCACAAGAAAGTCTCCTTAACATTCATAAAGTAAATATCATTTTACCTTGAATCACTGATGATTTTCTGATTTCAGATTATTCTTCAAATGAGCCGATCTCACTAAGCTACCGCATAATTGCTTCGCGAAAAGAGAGTAAAGTTTTTGTCATCTCTTCGAAACAAAAATATTAACGTCAAAACTTTCCATCCAATCCGAAAACTGGTTGCTGAATTAATGAAGGATAAAATTTCAAATGGGCTAGATCATGCTATTGTTTGAAAATGACATCTATTTATTTATCTATCTATTTATCTATTATCTATTATAATGACAGCAATATTCATTTATCTTTTTTTCCTAACAATGTTTTTTTATTATTATTATTACATATTAAGGGTTTGATATTAAAAGTGGTGTTTTTTTTATTATTATTCCGCAAAATTTTATGATAAACATATTTAAATAGGTATCTAATCCAATTTGCCGTTTTACAATAATCAGTAAATAAATTATAATGAATTTGTTATATACATTTTGTAAAACTGCTTTCAGTGAGCATATGCAGTTAATTAAATGAATATAAGGTTCCGAAACATTATTTCAGATTAAATTTTGTCAACTCTCGCTTTAATAGTCCTTAGGTTAAAAACAGTTAACAAGTTTTTATAGTAGTCAAAAGTTTCTAAAAAACAAAAATACAAGATGTATCACGATTTCCTCCAAGGTTTGAAAAACAGCTTATAAGAAAATTTATTTTTCGAATGCAGAAACACATTTTATTTTGCGTAATACAAAAACATTAAAAGTTATAACTGAGCAAAGTGTTAGCAACGTGTACACATTTCATGTAAGCGGCTGACACTATGTCGGCTTTTAAGGTGAGACGAATACTTTGGAAATTGTGTCGCACGTCCGAGATTCTCCTAAAGTTAACTTTTTTGCTCCTATTCTAGAAAAAAACTGTTATTGGCATTGTTTATCTCGATATGATGTAACTGTGGTTAATGTCGCAATAGAATGAAGATCATGCGTAGTTTATTTTTAACGAGATGAGGTATCCCTCCATTGCCTGACAGATGTTTGTGGTTCTATAAATAACGAGCCTCGTTGTCGTTGTCTTGGATGCGAGTAGGACAATGACAATCAATTTCTTCCATGGCCACCATGCTCTTCTGATTAAACTCCGTGAGGAATGAATTCTTATGAGGTTTCATCAAAAATTATCTGTTAATGCTCCCTAAGCCTCGTGATTTACCAGAACTAAAACGATGGATCACAACTGCCTTTTCCACCTTTGTGACATGTTACAGCGAGCGTGTTAAGATCTTGACTTTAGAGAAGAAGTCTGCTCCGTCACCAGAAATACTGAACAGTGAAAAAACTTGAGATGTTTCTTCATCAGGAAAAAGTGAAGTGTGTTAATGTATCATTGCTATTGGTCTTACAAACCCTGGAGATAATCACGACGTGCACATTATTAAACAACACAATTTTAAACGAAGTTGCACTGGTAAACAGTTAAAAAGCTAATGTTTAAATTTAATACGTTTAAGCAAACCAATACGTTTCTCAATTTCATAGAATTGAGAAATAAATTAATTAAATAAGTTCCATGATTATGTAATAAAACATTCTGGAATCTTTCAATTTAATTTCAATGTTTGCTTGTTTTTTCTTGCTTTAGTTGTAAAAATTTATCTATCGTCCATAAAAAATTATTAATAAACATGGGTATTGTTTGGTAAAGCAAGCAACCCATTCTTACCTAGCATGGAACAAAACCCATACTTACCTAAACCACCAATGTGCAAGCTAAAATTAAAAGTAACTTCATAAATTTTCTCAAATTCACTATTCGATTTGTAAGAATTACTTTTAAAAATCTTGCAGGAAATAATATTTCCTCCACTATCAATTTTTTTCTTCTAACAACATCAATAAATAATATTCAGAAATTTTAAAACGACAAAGGAAATCGTAAAATCGTTAACTTTGTAATAACTGAAATTTATATAAACTACCAATCATTATTAAACTTTTTTTTTAGTGAACACCACGATGTCGTTAATCAGAAAATGAATTAACCAGTATTTAGCAAGCAAATAAAACCTTTTTTAAGTCATGTGATTAAATGATTATCTTGTTACTCCCTCTTACTACAAATAAAATCGAAACCGAATTTGAAGTAAAGTTTCGAAGAGTACGACAACAGCGCCTCTCAGCGACGTTTTTCTAGTTTTAATCAATATATTTATGTTTGCAGGAGAACGCTTCCTGCCGTCGATCGTTCTTCACTCCTGATGTGCAACAAAACAATTTTTAGAAAGACAAATGAGAATAAAACAGTGCGAATATGAAATATTTTGAATTCACTTAAAGATTTTGAGTATGCTTAGAATATGTTTTAAAAAATTAAGTAAACTTTGTCGTGTCAGTGAGATTTCCAACTTACAATTTTTATAGTGAAATCAGAGGACATATTTGCTAATTGAAATGGTAGTCAATAATTGTCTTTGGATGAACTTTATTACTTAAATATCAAAAAATAGCAGTTAAATAATTACTGTAGGTATTTGAAAAATGTACTTTATATATATCGTAATTGGGCTTTTCTAACAGAAACAGTGTTTAAATTATATCAAGTTACATGTTTCTCATCTCCTAAAGAAATATGGTTGTTTGTAATGCCTGAATTATAATAATCATCATAAATTAAGTTCAACCTCTTTAGGAGGTAAAAACTATGGTAAATACCCAGCAAAAACAAATCTGTAGGTCCAGCTCCACAAAACTGCTGTTTGCCACNAGCAATCAACCCAGCTGACAGTAATTTGCACCTTCACTTTTCAATCAGTACCGTCAGTAATTTCGAAGATGGCCAGAACTTATGTTTTTGCTGGGTACTAAGGAAAACATAGAAAAAAAATAGCATCGGCCGTTCTAAAATCAATGGTTTTAATTTCTCTCACTTTCCAGTTAAATACCATTGCTTATAATAAAATATTTAAATATTAAAATATGCTGATCATAAGAAACTAAATTCGAATTCTTTAGGAACGGAAGTTGATTTAATAAATTAATATTTTTCAAACTCTAGTTTTATATACTTATACGAGAACAGCCAATCATTCTTCATTAAAGTAAATTTAAAAAAAAAAATGTTTCAGGTTTCTAAGTGAGGATAAAATGGTTTCGAAGGTAAGTTTATGGTAATTTAATATATTTAATTAAATATCCTTCAAGTTACTAGTTGTTATAACCTAAATTGTTTCGTTTTTAATATTCTTGACACATTTCATGTTGAGAACTTATAGACTTCTTGTGACCGTTTTTTTTTTCATTGACACTAAACCTTTAACATAACATGCACACTTTCTGACGGTAACAGAACTCTATCACTTATTTCAGGATAATTGAGCTTTTTTATAAGTTACCATTATGACCACGGAATGCAGTTTCAAAATTAAAAGCACATAAATGTCATTTAAACCAATAATTGAATTTTCATATATTAGCAAACTATTTCAATGGTTTTAGGATTTCACCTTATTAAATTTTGTACAGATGACGATATAGAATTATTGTCTGTATTCCATATTATCGTCTTATTTATATTTGTTTTATATATCGTTTCATTTTATAATAATAATATTTCGTAATGAGTTACGAAATTGGAGAAGGAAGCATTTTTAATTATTTTCGGCTGATTGGGATTACCTTGTATGGACATATGATTGCATTAGTTTAGTCGGGAGAGCGATCAAAAATTTATTTAATAAAAGTTTTATTTTGCGTTTATATCTTAAGAACAAATTAATCAAACAAAAAGTGTTTGCGCATAATTTAAAAGCACGTTATTATAAAGACTGGGAAGCTCAAAACTTCTTTGCTCACTCATAATTTTTTCCGTCTGGAAATGTACACATTTTTAAGATTAAAGGTTGGAATGAATACTTCATAAAATTTTTCTCTGTACAAAATTCTAAATACATATTAAAAGTAATTAATAATTTTAAAAATTATTTAAACGGGGAATTCGGATAAAGAATTTTAAAATTGTGTTCAAAAATGTTTTCGAGTTATGGGGAAATACGCGAAAAGCAATATTATAAGTAAGGGGTTCAACCTTTTAACCACTCTCCATACCAAACTCTTACGACCATTTTTCACTGATTACGGCTACCTTCTATATTTTGGGAGTCAGAAATCCGAATCCGTCGAAAAAAAGGTGAATAGAATATACGTTAACTTATATTGACAAATTATAATATACAAAGTATTATACAAATCATAATACGCCAAAACAAAGAGCGGATAGTTCAAAAACAGTTAAAACAACAGTCAAAACAAATAAAGGACAATATAAAAACAGTTCAAAAAATAAAAAGGAAAGGCAGTGTGGAGTATAGAGCAGTTGGGATTATGAAATTTGCATTTTTAAAATTACTCTTCATACATTATATTATTACTTCTTAAAATTTCAAAATAATTAAGATAAAATCAGACAACTTTGTGGGAGGCAAGGTAAATATTTTCTCTAAGTATTCTAATCTGTTATTGTTTCCAAGAACACGTTTTTCAAAAATTGAATTCTTAGGGAAGAATAAAATCATTATTTCTCACATAAAAAAAATTAAGAAATTAAATATTCGAACACAGGATTTTGCAACCAACAGAAGTAAAAATTAAAATGATAGATTAAAATTTAAAAATAAAGAAAAGCAATCTCTACTTTATGTTTTACATGTTAGAATAATGCTATTTTAATATGAAGCTTCTCAACAGAAAAATTCATCATCTATATAAAAATGGAAATTATTTCTATCAAAGGTATGATAGGAACAAATTATAATAATTTTTAATTTTATTAGTTTAAAACGAATAAATATTCTAAATGAAAATTTAACTAGAATATAATTTACTACACTTACCGCCACTGAAATGATTTGAGGTTACTGTTATGGTAAGTCAACTGCTTTTACTTCGCCATCTCATCACGCAAAAGTATTTTTAATGCTCGAATTTAAGAAAGAAATGTTATTTTTACCCTCAAAAATTGTTTTGCATCATCAAAGAAAAATTTCTTCCGATCATTCTCTCCATTTCCGTCGCCGCCATCTTTATTTACATTTGTAAACGTGTTAACACATAAAATTGAAGCATCATAAAAAGCAAGCAATATGATTGGTCCAAGTGTGAATTACTCTTAACTTTTCTCAATTTAGGCAATTTTTTCTCATGGCAGAGAAACCGTTGGCGATATTACGGGCAACTGTGTTTTCTATATCACACGAGCATTTTCGAGCAATTTTTGGAGAGATTGAGGATACGATTGCCCTTGCGATTGACTTGTCGGTTTCGTTGCCGATAATTTTCATCGTGTGATATATCCATAAATTCTAAAAAAAACTATTAGCTAATTTTGTCATGCCAACACGTAGAAAAGCGCGAAAGAATTTTATTGGTTTAAATTAATCACTTTCATCGGCTTCTTTGGTTATTATTAAAAATAACCAATTAATCACATTGACTGTGATATATATATATATATAAGGGCATAACTNATATATATTTTAACAAACTCATGAGACCCGCATATTTTAAGAGTCAGAAATCTGAATCCCTCAGGAAGAAATATGCTTATTAAAAGAATCCATAAAATAAGAATCATTAAAAGAATCCATCTGGTCTGATTTCTTTTGTTGCATATTTTCCAGTAGAGCCCTCGAATAATTTAGATTGTGTGATAATGCGCGGAAATCCAGTCTTTAGATCAAAGATGTTTGCTTTTGTTTTTTGGATGTTTGCTTTTCTATTTTGTGTCCTCGAAACATTGAATCGATGCCAAAAAAAAATTTATTTTATTTTATTTTCCCCCTTGTATTGAGTACATGGTTCAACGTGCTTTTTTTTTTACTTGAATCATCAGTCTTATATTTATTAACTTTTAAATTCATTGGTTTTGCGAAGAAAAAAAAATTATTTTATATTGCTGGACTTTTTAAGTATTGTTTTTCCACTTATTACGTAGATAATCTTAAAAGAATAACCGATTTTTGAACTTTAATATTAACATCCATACTAAGCCAAAATTTTTGTATTGTGCAACAAAAAAAATGACTACTTAGAATTACTTTTGATCTAATGATCGGAATGATTGGATCTTCGTGTTTTAGAACTCAATCTTAATGGCTAATAGGGTATGACCTCAAATATGCTAATTATTTAACACAGACAATATTTTAAGTACTCACCTTAATTAATACTAGTATTAATTAAGTACTTACCTTAAAATTTGGATTTCTGACTCCCGAAATATGGGGGTTAGCCAAAATCTGAGAAGCATGGTCACACTATTTGGTCAGGAGAATGGACCACACTTTGAACCCTTTAATGTTAATTTCACTTTTTGTG
This sequence comes from Parasteatoda tepidariorum, assembly GCF_043381705.1. Lineage (NCBI taxonomy): Eukaryota > Metazoa > Arthropoda > Arachnida > Araneae > Theridiidae > Parasteatoda > Parasteatoda tepidariorum. Next base: position 99,300,437 of record NC_092204.1, on the reverse strand, counting down.
TATTTCGCCGTGTATGGAGAACTTTTAAGTGAATTGAAAAGTTTTTGCACACAATTATTAAATTCATTTATCAAAAGAGAATTCCATGCAAAAAATGAATTTTAGAAAATATTTATTCTTTTTTATTATATTATTTAATAATAGTCGCAAAAATTTTGAATTGTAAGATATACAATTTTTCCGCCATTTTAAAGCATGTAATTTAAAATTGAGTAAATTCGGTTGAATAGTTTCTAAGAAATCGAATTTAAAATATACGACTACATTAAAATTCGATTTCGCAGGAATTATTTACCCGATTTCGCTCAAAATGTGTGTTTTGCCATGTGAAATTGCATTTTAAAATTGGATTACTAAAAAAATTTTATGCCTCAAAATTCGTAATTTTTTTTAATTATTATTAAACAAACTAATAGATATTTACTTTTATTTGCACGGAATTATCTTTGGAGAAACGAATTTTATAATTTCATCAAAAATTTAAATTCGCTCAAAATTTTTTTGAGATATAGAAAAATACGCAAAAAGTAAGATTACATTAAAGTGTAAAGTACATTAAAGTAATTAAATTTGAATCGCTCTGCTGCCTGAAGTATGTGGACCATAATTCCCTGTTTCTGGCTGCCTATTTTCTGTTCAGAAATCCAAAACCATTGAAAAAAGAGTATGTTTATTCAGATAAAGTAAGTTTTTGTATCTGATTTGGAAACTTAAAATATCGTTTGCACTTATTAATTAGCATATTTGAGGTCATGTAGTCTCGATTTTGGTTTCTAACAATAACAACGAAATTGGACAAGAAAATTGTGTTGACCCATAATTACTTTCTCTTTTCTTTATCTGTCAATCACAATTTTCACGAAGTGAAACTTTTAAATTGAAAGAGAAATTTTTAATTTGAAACTGATATCTAGAATTGGGAACAGAAACTAAAATCTGTCAATCAAAATTCTAATCCAATAATCTAATTTCTCAAATTAAATCTAGCCAATCATTGCACGTCAAAGGCGTGGCTGATTCATTTCTCTGGTGAGATCCGAACTGAACTCTACTTCATCTTTCTCTGCTAAAACTCATTGCAAAAGAACGTGTAGCCCTATCTATCTATTAATCTTATTATTTTGCATGTAGCTTATATATTTTTGTGATGTGGTTAATAAACGCTTTATATTTAACCTGGAAACCTTCTGATACTTTATAAGTGTACCTACACACTACAATCCCATAAAATCATAGGTTCACAGCAGATATTAATGGATAAAAAAGATATCATCAACCGATGATTTTTGTCATGACAGCTCATGAAATCACAGCTGAGACAAATTATTTCTGACACGGAAGCAGTAAATTAATTGAAAATATTGATTGGCATAAAATGGTGCTAATAAGAATTACCTCATTGTTTGATTGGAGTTTTCAGATTATGTCTCATTTCTGTGACGGCTCACTCATTCTTCAAACTGAAAAACAGGCGACCCTTTTGTCCTAAATAACAAATTTGGATTGATAAACAGATTTAAATAATTATCCTTCCATTTTATTAGGTGAACACTGCTCTAGCGTGAAGTAATTAATTGATTACTTGCTAGTTGGAGGTTGCAAAATTTTAATCTAGTTTTCTCTCTCTCCTCCCAGTCACCACAATTCGGAGTCACCACAATTAAATCACCACAATTACTTGATAAATAATAATAATAATTTGGCTACAATGAAGAAACGATTACGTTTCACCATTAGGATTATAAACGTAAGAAAAATTCACCAAAAAATTATTCATTCCATGCAAGAACATCTTCTCTATTTATAATTAAATTTTTAAGTGTTTATAATTAAATATTCCAATATTTTGGAAAGCATAAAATTTTATTCTAATATTTTAGTTCTTGAAAAATGAATCATGCAATTAATTTAGACTTTATTTTCATATTTGACTAGCTTTCTTTAAACGAAAAGAAGGAGGCAATGCCGATCAGGACATCAACTTTTTTATTGAGTTTAATTCTGCAAAACTATCCTGGGATTTAAAGACGTGATTATTAGAACGAAATAAAATACCGCTACTAACTTCACATGATATAACAGTATGGTGGAATGTCAAGAATGCAGTTGAATGTTATCATTTCTTATTTTCTCCCATCAATTCAAAAATTTCATCGTAACTGCGTGTCGAGAAGAGTAGAGTGACGCATTCTCATGTCTGTGGTATTCACAAAACTGATGCAAGAGAGGACGTGGGGTTAAGAAAAAAAATCTCGAACACGACAGCTTTTTTTAGCTACAACCAGAAAAATGACATTAAAATTTTTTGATGTTTAGTATCAGTTAATATTCTTTTAAAACTTGACTGCTGAAAAAGAAATGCATTTCAAGCTCATTAGCGTAATACTTTAAATATGAATTCTTATTTAAATTAACTCTTACTAACTTAAGTTACTTTGAGTCCATATCGACTACTCGCTTTTTTTTCTGGAGAATTCGCTTGATTTTTCATGAAAATACAGTTTAAAAAATCTTTCCTAAAAATTGAAAACTTAAGAAATTAAGAAGAAAAAAAAAGAATCCTGCAATGCGTTAAAAAGTTAAACTAACACCTTTAAAACTGATATAAAACCCTTCGAAAATTTTTAATCTCGAAGTAGTTTTTCTTTTCTCTTGTAACAAATAGCACATTATTTGATTTCCTTAATTTTCCTTACAAAACAACAAAAGAAATAGTATTCTAAAACTAATTTACGGTTTGCTTTACCGACTTTGGTATCTCTGATCTACAGTTTTAAACACGTCGAAGTTCAAGTATCTCAAGATTCAAATTAATTGCATTCCTAAGAATTTGCAATCCGAGAGAAATGGCGAAAGCAGTTTTATGAGCATTATATTGCATGAAAATTCGTTGTCTTATTAATAATGAAAATTATTAGCACAACTTTGCTTTGTGTAAATAAAAGTATAAGCATTTCCCCGACCCTCCTATGAAAAGTAAATCTTGTTTTTTTCTTCACATGCTCCAGCATAATTATGTATGGAATGAACTTAAACTTCAAAATTACGACATAATTGTTGGGCATGGTAGACAAGTAGTTTCACTTAATTTCTTAATTAATATTCTTATTTCATTATTTGTTATAATTTTTCTATAAATCATGAATTTTCGGAACTTACACGGAACTTGAATTTTCGAAACTTCGGAGTTTCACTAATTAAAAACAAAATAAATGAAAACTAAATCTTCAATCTACAACGAAGAAATTAATAAATTTTATAGTTTACTAGTAAAAACATAAAATTACATATTATTTTCTTTTTCTTTTGTGCTTACTTTTCTAATTAAGTTTTTAACACCACATCTAATTGCCCGAAAATAACAAGAAGAGCAAAAAAAAATTCCTTAACACTCAGAAGGTTAAAGAAAAAGTACATATTATTTTAGTAGTCAGTAAAATTTACATTGAATCACTGATAATTTTTTGATTTCAGTTTATTTTTCAAATGAGCCGTTCTCACTAATTAGCTAGCGCATAATCGCTTCGCGAATGGAGAAACACAGTGAGTAAAGCTATTGACATTTTTTCGAAACGAAAATATTAACGTCAAAACTTTCCATCCAATTAGAAACCTGGTTGCTGAATCAATGGACGATTAAATTTCAAATGGGCCGGATCACACTATAGGTCGAAAATGACATCTTTATTTGTGGGAAAGGAGATTGCATTAGCCAGTGTTTGCTTTGGGCGACAAATTTCGTTTTCACAACGTTCTCCGAACTTATTTCCCTCTTGCAAATGATTATTTAATAAAAGAGTGTGTCGTTGGTGGGCGGTAGATGACAGATATATGTCATACAATTCTCATACATTGTCTTATGTACTGTGAAAACAATTGACTTCTGCTTAAAATTACCCAATTTTGACGCCTTTTCTACCAAAAAGCATGATAATAAAAATTATATCTTATTGTTAATTTTACCACAAATTCTAAAGCCCTTTGGTAAAAATTACTTGGTTTTTTGGTGTTCCCATTGAGCCAGAAATGTGGTCAATTTGACCATATTCTGGTAGTTTTGACCATACTTATTTTTCTCAGTGCAAAAACCAGAGTGCATTTTTAACATTTTCCAGGTGTGAATGAATAGAAACAAAAGTCACTTAAAATTTAAAATATAAAGTTACCAACAGAAAGTGGAAAAATAGAGATCAGAAAACAAAGCAAGAGATTTCCTTGTTAACGACATTCGTTCCTGACCACCTCTCGACGGGGAAATGCATGACATCCTGATTAGCCACTCTCGATCAATGTTTTTTTCTTTCTTTCCCGGCTACAGTGTTTTTTCTAGTTTGGTTTCTCATCTTAATTTTTCCAATTTCCATCGGAAGACTTTTATTTCTTCTCATTCACGTTTGGCAAGTCTTGAAAATGTGAACTTATTTTTGAAACACTTGAAACAAGTGGACTATTATTAACTTTTTATGTTCTTTTAAAGTGAAAGAAGGTTCAAATTTGGGCCGGCCAGGTGTGAATGTCCCCTTCCCTTTATGAACGGGTATCTGTGGCAGTGTGGCGTGGGTAATGTTGCTCGCCTCCGTTACTTAGGCTCACAGGTGCCCACTGGGTAACGTTAAAAAAGCAACACTTTCGGCATCTTCCCTGGTGAAGAACGTAAAATTTCAGTAGCAGCTAATAGAAAAAAAAAAGGTTTCTAATCAGGTAACTCGCAATGTTCTGCAATATTTAAGAATTAATCACTAAAATAATCTGATAAAAACTGTTTATATATCTATATATATATATATATATATATATATATATATATAT
>NC_092204.1:99270978-99295517 GCF_043381705.1 Parasteatoda tepidariorum | reverse complement strand
ATATATATATATATGCAAAATTATTCTTCAGTTTCTATTTATTCTTTTACTTTCTACTTATTTCCATTTCTCTATAACTTACAAAAGTTAAATGATACTTAATTATTTTTCCTTTAATCAATCATTGATAAGCCATTTCATTAAATTAATTAATCTAGTAGAAACAGAAAATACATTTTCAGAGAAAAATTCGTAAAATTTTTTAAAAAGCAAGTAAGTTTTCATGTTGTCTCTAAATAGTTAATACCAAAAACTGTATAATTCAGTTTGAACTATTTTAAAATGCATTGTAGTTAATTACACACAGTGTTTTGCCTAAAAGTAAATGAATATGAAAGTAAAAACAATTATAAAATATAAAGATGTCATTATCCTATCAGTCATTTATGTGGCTCATCAATTACAAGAAATAATTGCAATTGCGTAATGGTCGACAATCACACTGCTCTTTATAAAATACTTGTTTACTAAGTTTTCAAATTAAGGAAAATTTCAAAATTTTGTACTTTCTGAGAATTTATCAGACACATATAAATGTAGAATTCTCTGGAGAAAACTGATATTACAGATTAAATTTAACAAATATTCTGTGAAGAATCAAAGTGAAATGTGATTCAGGGTCAAATTTTAAGCTTGAATTTAAATCTTTTGAAAAAGTAACAACTTTCCGACTTCACGAAAGAGTTACATTCATTTCAGTGTATCATAGCTAACGGAGTATTCTAAAGACAGATTATTAAAATTCTTTCCTAATTACTTGTTTTCCTCCTCATCACAAATGAAATGCCTAAAGCAGTTTTACTTCTCTAAAAGAGGAGACTTATATAAGCATAGGCCAATATTAAAAGCTATACGCGCTATAGAGCCATTTTCGAGGTCAAGAGTATAAATTCTGATTTTGAAACAGAACAGAATGTGCTTTCAATAATATTCAAAAGTTTCGTAGCCTTAAGAATTTATGTCAATTGTCTGTCTTCTTAAATTCTCCCTAGACAATCCAAAACTAATCCTGCCTGCAGCTTGGTTGCGATATCTGAAAATAACTCACAGCACTCCAACCATGTAATATTTACCTGTTGTACAATATTTGTTATATTCATATAATGCATATTTCATGAGTATGAAATCTAAAATATGGAAGTAGTAATAATAAAAATACAGAAAGATACTTTAATTAGAATCATTCAATCACTTACTCAGTTACTTTAATCAGTTTCAATCTCCACCATTGGAATGTCTTGCTTGTTATTTTTATTTAAAATTCCGTAGATTTTTTTTCATATTTTAAATAGAATTTATTTTTCTGCAAAAAAAAAAAATCACAATAAGCGACACAAAAATTATTAGCTTTTGAAAAATTATTTGTTTTGTTATTGAAAAATCAGTGCTCATATAATTATGCTCAAAAATTATGTTTAATTATTTTATTGCTATAATAACATTATAAAAGTAATTATGTTTAATTATTTTATTCTTTCAATGACATAAAATTGTGATCTATATTTGTTATAAATAAAACATGTAGTAATCAGAATTGGGCAGAAATGTAATCGATTACATTTTTTGATTACAGTAATCAATTACTTATAATCATATTTACAAAATAACATAATTTTGATTACAGCTGGTGTCGTGATTACTACAATCATTTACAGTAATCAATTACTTGTAATCATGATTACAACTTTTATTACTGCTATAATCGTGATTACAATCGTTGATTACAGTAATCAATTACTTGAAATCTTGATTACAATTCAACAAAATTTTGATTACAACTGTAATCGGGATTCCAAGTAATTGTGATGTTAATACGTTATGTTAGTATGTATGGGAATACATATTTTTATGTGTATAGAATGAACCCACTCATGTACGTACAATTTGTGATTCCTATATATACATATACATGCATATATGTTTAGTACACAATATTATGCATAAATGATTCAAGTACGTATGTATGTTAGTATGTATGCAAATGCTATGTTTTGCATGCACGTACAGTGGTGGCCAAAAGTGTGGACATTTTTTGAAAGTTTCATGTTTTTCAACTTTACTTGTAGGATATATTAATTTTCACTTAAATATAAACCTTTATATATCAAATTGAAGGTAATTTAATGTAAAATTTAATAATAAACACAGAATTACAATATCTGTATTACAAAAAAAGTTATGCAGCTAATAGTAAGATCTATCTCAGATTTGCACATTTTTAAAGTGATACTTACACAATCAATACTTAGTAGGATAACTCTTATTTTTTAAGACAGCTTCATAGCGTCTTTTCATCGAGTAAACGAGTGTTTGGAGTTCATCTTTCGTAATCACATCGTGCCAAGAATCAATTATAGCTTCAATAAGTTGTCTTTTATTGGATGAACGTTATTTTCGTACAAGAATCTTCAAACGTCGCCACAAATTTTTAATTGGATTGAGATCAGGGCTGTTTCCTGGCCATGGAAATATATCTATGCCTTTATTTTGAAACCATGCTTTGCATACTTTTGCTGTGCGGCATGGAGCTGAATCCTGCTGAAAAATAAATGATGAGTTGTTGGGGAAGAGATCCCTGATGGATATCTCATGAGGAGAAAGTCAGAGTCAAAAAAGTATTGTAAAAACTGTAACAATTGTTACTCTTGTTTAATTACGGGTAAAATAAACCTATATTTTTATTTCTGTTAATTAGTTTAAATTTTATTTTTTAATAAAATGAAGAAATGAGTGTGTAAATAATATCCATTCTTTTTACTGCAAGAAAAAAAATTTACTTAGTATCATTCGCAAATCTTATGAGGTGCAATTTCTTGAGCCCATGTGTAGGGTAGTAGGATATTTTATGCATCATTGGTAATTTCAAGAGTGGACTCTTATATTAGTAGGTAGCTAACTTCTTTAAAAATTCTAATTCAGAAAAGTAATTGTTATTTTACAAATGTTACAAAGCATGCGTTTTCAAAGAGCACATCTCTAGCAATACTTCGGCGAATCATAAGAAAATAATTAAGAACAATTTATGAGTTAGTTTATCCTCTACACCTCCCCCCCCCGCAATTTAAAATTCGATGATAAAATTAATAAGTTTTTGTCAAAAGAAACTGTTACAAACTAACTGAAATAAAAGAGCTGATAGGAAAAGATGCATATAGAAAAGTTTAATACACTACACTAAATAAATTATTTGTACTAAATAATCAAAACAAAAATTTACAAAATATTTATTTGTTTTATATACTTTTTAAATTTCAAAATGAGAAGTTTCATGGCATTTAGCTAATTTTTGTTTTACAATATTTGCAATGTTCAAAATGCTTAAAAGGTATCTACTTAAATCCTATAGGAGGAAATTCAAACATTTTGATTCAATTTATAGTTTTCTAATAATTAGGCCACTGAATGAATATGACTGAATGACACTGACTTATTGATCGAAAAGTTGAATTGTTAATTCACCTCAGTGAAATTTAAAAGAATTATTTACCACATACGCATTTAGTTTCTGATAATTTACTATATTACGAATTTTTACCTTAAATAAGGCGGTGGGAAGAATAATTTCCTACCTACAGCATTAATTTTTAAATATTGTTGCAAAAATATTTTTTTCACCTATCATTTCCGCTGCCATATTTTAATAATTTCAGAAATAAGAAAAATACCAGAGGGAGGATTTGTTAACTTAAATGCTAGAAATAGTTTAGAGTAGTAGGGTGTTAAGAAAGGCGGCCCAAACTGGGAAAATACTTTGTCTTGTGCATTAAATGCTCCTTCAATTTATCACTTTTCTTTGAGTTTATCTCTAGTTACAAACAGAGTTTATAAATTCAGTTATTTATAAGAACGGAATGATTAATTCTTCTCCAAAATGAAATTTTACAACACATCAAAAGTTTTAAAAATCAAGCTAGTTTAGGCAAACTATAAAAAATAATAGACTCCATGAACTTTTTTTTACAAATAAATCTAAATGTCAAATATAGTTTGACGTAAAATTAATAATAAAATTGCCCTTTAAAGAGTTAATAATGCAAATAGTTTTGAGAAACTAAATTTTTTTTACAACAATACATGAAAAATTCGGATTAAAAATAAAATCAGATGCTGATTACAACTTTATACCTTAAGTAATTAGGAACCTTAAGTAATTAGTTATTTATTTCGAATTATATACCTTTCAAATATAAACTTTCAACTTATAAGTACAATTTATTTTCCTCAAACACCATCTTTTAGCTGTATAATAAGGTATATTCACTACCCGACAAATTTCTCTCATGGATTTTCCCTCTTCATAAAGTGCCACTATTTTACCTTTTAGAACGTCGGAACAGTGGGATATTATAGTCTCTAATTTAACAATTTAAAGTAGCAAATCTCTAAATTATCTACAACTGCAAAATACAACGAAAAACTCTAAGTAAAATTTACTTTGCTATTTACTAGAGACCTCAGGGCGTTGAAGCCAACTTTTGACGAAATTTCCATTTTTTCAGATTTGAATCTCATTTTTTTTGTGAAATCTGAACTTTCAGTTCGAAAAATTAAGTTTTTATGCTCGCAGTAGCAAAGATTTGTATTTTAATATTTTAACAGGATTTAGAAGAAGGATTTAAAGTAAGAAAACTGTGGTATCAGTATCGTAATTAGAAAGTTATCCTTAAAATTGAAATGTGATGTGAAATGCGTTGTGGTGAATATAAACATAACAAAATATGTCTTCTTAGTTTTGCTGGCACATTTTGAATTTCTTAAGGACCTAACGAACTCTACGTAAAGTGAAGTTATCGTATCATATATCGGCAGTGATGGTGAGAATCGTAAAATAAGTTTTGTATATAAAGGAATAAAACAAGGAAACATTACTAGAAATATTTGGTGAAAAATAAGTAACTGATTTGCAATCGAAGAGCTTAGTGATAGAACATATTGAGTCAGTTTCAACGTGTTTACAAAACTCAATTTCGGAATGTATAGAAGCAGAGGGATGCTATTTGCAAATCATGCTCATTCAAGAAAATCATATATATATATATATATNTAGATCTATATATATATATATATTTATTAATTGAGCAGAGACTCTCAAAAATAGAAATTCGAAAGTCTATAAATCGTAAGTATTGCTGATGGCATTTTAAATTTGGAAATGAAGCTAGCAAATGTCAACAACCATGCACTTTTGGGTCGGAAAACTAAATAGACCTTGTGTTTCGGGGCTGACGGTAGAAAAAGGTTTGGTAAAGCGCTTATTTGTTTTTGATAAAATTACAGGTCATAAATATTTGGTTGACACAGGTTCTGCGGTTAGTATCTTACCTATAGTAAAGAATAAAAAAGTTCAGCCTTCTAATTTTTTGCTGTATACCGCGAATGGAACCAAAATTAAAACTTTTGGTACTAAATTGATTACTTTAGATTTGTTGTTGTTGTTGTTAATTTACGTCGCACTAGAACTGCACAATGGGCTATTGGCGACGGTCTGGGAAACTTTCCGGAGGATGATCCGAAGACATGCCATCACAATTTTGATCCTCTGCGGAGGGGATGACACCCCCGCTTCGGTAGCCCGATGACCTGCACGCGAAGTCGAGCACTTTACGGTAGCACAGTTTAACGAGAACCAATACCGCACACCCTCGGTCCCTACGCAGACTGATCCAAGTGGTCACCCACCCGCACACTGACCGTAGACAGTGATGCTTGACTTCGGTGATCTGCTGGGAACCGTGTCTTAACGATCAGTTCACTGCGAGACCATTAGATTTGGGATTTAAAAAAAATTCCAGCGTCCATTTATCTTAGCAGCAATTTCGAAACCTATAATAGGGGTAGATTTTCTTGGGCATTACGGTTTGATGGTGGATGTAAAGCGGAAAAAATTGCTTAATAGCACCGGGACCGTGGGTCTCGGAAAAACTGTTTCTGAGTTCGAGTCTATAAGTATTTCGACTGTTCAGGGTAACTCTCCCTTTGTAAATTTGCTAAAAAAAATTGGTGATATTACCAAACCAAGTCAGCTAAAATCACCGATTTAGGTGAAACACAACACTGAGCATCATATTGAAAAACGTGGTGCGCCTGTTTATTCTAAAGCTTGAAGATTAACTCCTCAGAAGTTACAGGTTTCAAAGCGAGAATTTCAGTATATGGTATCTCAGGGTTGGTGTAGACCAGTGTTTCCCAAACTTATGACTTTTGAGTACCCTTTCTAAATTTTTCGTAACTCAGTGTACCACTAATAAAAAAATTAATGTATTCCTTTAAAGACATTTTTCGTATTTGGTTCAAAGTTTTTTAGATACTAACCAGCCATCTATATTCCATGTTAGGGATAAATATTATATTTTATAAAAATAATCAAAATAAGTAGAATTTATTACAAATCTTTACTATGAAGAAATTGCACAAAAATAAAAATCACAACTATCTGTTGACATCACCCACTAATTATTAGCTGTTAACTTTGCAAAAAATAGCCAATAGAAAAATACGCATTCGTAAATTTTTATGACTATTTTGTTTTCAAATAATTTTTTTTTAAATTTTCGTTTGTTGCAAGATATTTCGCTTAAGAACGCGTACCCCCGCTAAACAGTTCCCGTACCCCTGGGGGTACGCGTACCACACTTTGGGAAACACTGGTGTAGACCATCGAAAAGTGCATGGGCTAGCCCACTTCACATGGTATACAAAAAAAAATAATGATTGGAGATCATGCAGATATTATAGGCAGTTAAATTCTCAAACTATTCCTGATAGATTCCTAATTCCTCATGTGCATGATTTTGCTCATAATCTTTTTAATAAAAAGATATTTTCGACTATAGATCTTGTTAGAGCTTATCATCAGATTCCAGTTGCTGCTGAGGATGTTTCAAAAACAGCGGTAATAACTCCGTTTGGATTGTTTGAATTCCTATTTATGCCTTTTGAGTTGTGTAATGCCGCACAAACATTTCACAGATTTATGTACGAGATTCTCGGAGATTTAGATTTTTATTTTCCTTATCTCGACGATGTACTTGTAGCATCTGAAAATGAGCATTTAAAACATTTGGAGAAAATTTTTCATAGATTTCAAAAATATGGACTTGTTCTGAATGCCGAAAAATGCGTTTTTGGACAATCGTCTGTTAATTTTTTAGGGTATTTGATTTCTGAAAAAGGAATTCAACCGCTACCAGACAGAGTTAAGGCAATAAATGAATATCAACAACCTAAAACTATTAAAGAATTAAGGCAATTTTTAGCTCTAATTAATTTTTATAGAAGGTTTTTGAGAAACGCAGCTCATGAGCAATCAATACTGTCTGATTATCTTAAGAGCGCTAAGAAAAATGATGACCGGCCTATAATTTGGACAGAGGAAGCAAAGATAGCTTTTGAAAAATGCAAATTTAGTTTAAGTGAAACAGCTATGTTAGTGCATCCATCTCAAAATGCGGAATTATCTTTGACGTGCGATTCTTCAGACCGAGCTATTGGTTCGGTTCTAAGCCAGAAAGAAGGTGATGAGTTCAAGCCTTTGCATTTTTTTCTTGTAAGCTAGTCCCCAGTGAACAGCTTTATAGTGTGTATGATCGTGAATTATTGCCTATTCACGCTTCGGTTCGACATTTTTCTTACTTGTTAGAGGGTCACGAGTTTTCAATCTATACCGATCATAAACCTTTAATTTACGCTTTAACGCAAAAGCATGAAAATTTTCCCCGCGTCAAATTCGGCATCTTGATTGGATCGGTCAGTTTTCGACGGATGTGCGCTATATAGCGGGATCACTTAACGTTGTGGCGGATTGCTTTTCCAGAGTATCTGAGATAGAAATACCCTCTCCTATTGATTATAAAGAATTTGCTAAAGCTCAGTTGATTGATAAAGAACTTCTTGGTTTAAACTCTTGTAACAAATCATTAAAATTGACTTTTGTCAAGGTTCCAGGTATGGAAACAGAACTCTTCTGTGACGTTTCTGAGGGAAGATGTCGTCCATACGTTCCTTCCGATTTTCGTCATAAAATCTTTAAGACTCTTCATGAATTATCCCACCCTGGTGTAAAAGCTAGCGTCAAGTTGATTGTAGAACTTTTTGTGTGGCCTAACTACAAGAGGGAAGTTGCTGAATGCTCTCGATGCTGTGTAGCATGTCAGAAAAGTAAGGTGCAACGACATGTGGTAAGTTCTCCTGGTACTTATCCCTTACCTCGTCAGCGATTCAGTCATATTCATATTGATTTGGTGGGACCACTCCCTCCTTCTCGGAGTAATACTTATTGTTTAACGTGTGTGGATTGATTTTCCCGATGGCCAGAAGTTATACCTCAGCGGGACATTAAAGCGGAGACAGTAGCTTTTGAATTTTTTCCCAGCTGGATCGCAAGATTTGGTGTTCCTGAAAGGCTTACAACGAACCAGGGAAGGCAATTTGAGAGTAATTTATTCCGAGAATTTGCTAGTCTTCTTGGTGTAAAACTTGCACATACCACACCTTATCATCCTCAGTCAAACGGGATGGTAGAGAGATTGCACAGGCAATTGAAGAGTGCGATTCGCGCTCATTCAACAAATAGGTGGACTTTAGTTTTACCTTCAATATTACTTGGCATTCGAGCATCAATAAAAGAGCCTTTACAGTGTTCTGTTGCTGAGATGGTGTATAGTACACCTATAATCTTGCCAGGAGAATTTTTTTCTAACTCTAGAAATTTAACTAACAACGAGTTTCTTGCAATTTTACAAAATAGAGTTGGGTCTTTGCGACCTACTCCTGCTTCGCAACATTGTAGGAAAAACGTTTTTGCTCATAAAGAACTTAATACCTGTACTCATGTTTTTCTTCGACAGGATAGATTAAAGAGATCACTTGTTCCACCTTAGAGCTGACCACATCCGGTTCTAGCCAAGTCTTCAAAGCACTTCACCATACAAATGAGACGTCGTAAGCAGACTGTTAGTATCGACAGATTGAAGCCGGCCTTTCAGCTCTCTGAAATAAAGATTAACCACGTGAGATTTTCCGTGTGACTGTCTTCCAGACTGAGTTGGGGAGCCCTGTGGCGTCGCTGCGGTAGCAATTACTATTGGTGAAGCGAACTGAAGTAGTGCAGATCTTCAGAGTATAAAAGTGACGGCATGGATGCGATAATTACTTTTTTTCCACGTATTTCTTCAAGATCTGCATCATTCTGTATCGACAAGAGCACACTGGGCGTGTGAAATGTTTGTTTAATCTAATAAATGTTTTTTTTAGTTGTTTATTAGTCTCAAGTCTTATTTCCGGAACACAGGATAGTTCCAGAGAGTTCACCAGATGAAACTACATTTTTTATCAAATTTTGAAAGAGTTTATCGATTTTTTCTTTGGATAAATAAATATTACTATATATTCTTTTAATTCTGTTCATTTCATTAAAAGTGGTATTTAAATATTTGCTCCTAGAAACATTAGAATTCCAAGTAATTAGTTCATTAATATTAAAATTAAAATCCTTTCTTTTATCGTATAAATCAACAAAGCAGATATTTTCAACTTTTATAATACCCAAATCCAAAAAATTAAAAATTGATCGCACTCTTTTTTGCGAATATAATCGTGTTGGCTGATAAAAAGATTATATCTTTTATTTTCCGGTATTTTTAAATTCATCCTTTAAATAAATTTCATCCTTTTTTTTTTTTAATCAGTTGTTTGTTATTTTTTTATTATTATTCCCCCCCCCCCTTTTTTTTAATATGTCTTTAATATGTATTTAATAATTTTCCTTTGTTTTATCTTCATTTTAAACTTATATATAAATTCATCTTGAACTTTTCATAAACTTANTATATATGCTTGTAAAAAGGCACTTAAAGTTTACTAAGTTTTTCAATTTTGTCGAAAATAAATTCCGTGAATCTTAAAAAAACCTGATTCTACATCAGAATCGCTATCTTTTTCAGGCCCTCCAAATTTTTGCTCAAATTTTTTTCTTTCATTCCTTACCTAAGAGACTCGAACTGAGGTGTAAAAGCGATTAGCCGTACAACTATTCATAAATCTATAATAACTTATGTAAAATTGGTTTTAGTGCAAAATTTTCGTACAAAGGACGTAAAAACAGCTTTAAAAAAATGAATAGTGTCAGATAAAAAGTTCAGTTTTCAGATTCTAAGACTTTATAAAATCATAAATAATTTATTAAACGACTCAAATTTTATTTTCAAAGAAGATTAAAAATAATAATAATAATCTGTTTTCTTCGAAGAACCACGATATTTTGCCGTCTTGTCATTGGTTGTTTTCAATTATTTCACCTTATAAGGCGAGGTAATTTAGAATTTTTATTAAACTTTCACTAAATATATAAATCTTTATTGCAACCCAATTTACTACTCCATTTTTTTTAAATTTTGCAGAAAATTTTGTTTTAAGGGTCAGGATTCCAAATATGTAAAAAAAAGTATCAAGAGTAAGTAAAGTCAGAGAAAGGACGTTTTGTGTTTGATTTATAAATAGTTATCATTAATAAATTAGCATATTCGAGGTCAACCGCAGAAACCATTAAGATTGACACTTAGTTCATGAAAATCTGATCATTGAAACAAAAGTTATTTTGGTTGAGATATATATTTATATATATATCTTTTTTGCAGACTGTATATATCAAAAAAATTACTTGTTATACATAAAATCTCTAAAAAATTTTGAACTATTTATTCGTTTAACTCGTATGCAGCCTTATGTGATTCAGCGTAACCAAACAATCGGGAACATTATCTCACTCATTTAGATAGTAATATCAGAAGCGTAAGTAGGTACAAATACAAATTAATAATTTTTGTATATAAAACTAAAACTCATATAAATTCTACACTATTAGTCTGATCATATCATACCTCATTGATTTCAGCAAGAAAAATACAACAAAAGCTATGACTTACCCGCCACAAAAAATCAGTTCTTCCCTTCAAATTACCACCATTTTGCCCCCCACCCCACCCCCCTTGGAAAAAATGGAGGAAATTTACAGAAGAGAAAAATAAAGTTTTCATGCCTAATTTATGATTACACAAAAAAGAACTCAATGATACAATATAGATACAACTCTTGCAAAATTTTGCTCTATATTGCAGTAGTATGAAATACTTGGTCAGTGAGTCAAGCGATCAAGTGATGGAAGTGATACTATCAGCGTTTGAAATTTGTGTAAATTTCTCAAGAAATACTAAGAAGTTTATTTTACAGCTTTAGAGGCTTTTGGATCATGCGATTTCTTATATTTATCAATAAATTTTATAGCTCTCAGAGGTATGAGGGAATGGCAATAAATTACGAATTAAAACAAGTATTTTTGTGCACCCTGTGCTTCGAAATATTGCAATAAGCGATTTGCATCAGTGTTTTTAATTGTTATTTTCAATGATTTCATGGAATTTCGTTATCTTAGCTTAAATATTAGTAGAGATATAGACATTTTTATAAAAATAAAATTTTTTGTCTTCCGATTTTTTTTGTTGATATAATTTTAAAAATATTTCATAAAATTAAACAGAAATTTCTGGAGTAAATTCCAATAAGAAAACAAAATAAACAATCGCTTAAAACAGTGCAAGATATGAGCATTTAAAGTAGTTCTCTTATAATGAGCTTTTGCGGAAGAAATTAAAATTACAAAAAAAGTTACGATTTTGTAGTGAATCCTATTTAGTAACTACTTTGTAAAAAATTTCAGAAACAAATTGTGACTCGTCAAAAATGTATCTGAAAGCTTCAGAGAACTCTATTTAATATCATGCTTCCGATCAATTGGGAAACATTCATTTTATTTTCAAAATAAGGTAACTAAATCCCTTGTAGCCTAGCTACCACTGCAACTGTTAAATTCCAATTCCACTAGTATATAAGTCATGTTAATTAGATTCCGTCAGGAGGTACATTTAGATAGATGACGGTTGATGTTTTATTTTATTTTATAACCGTCTTAGAACAGCAGATCCAATTTTTGGGTTTATGACTACCAATGTTCAACTGCGTAGACATGTAATTTTGATCCCAATCAAGAAGACAAGGGAACTCCTGGATCAAGTATTGGAAGAAATTTGCCTTTGTGGGGGACTTTCTGATGGAGTTAACCCACACTTGCGTTACATGCTGAAGAAAACCTTCCACGGTTAGCCTAACGACACTAGGACTCTAACACTTGATAGGTCTACCACTGATTGCAAAGCTGAAATTTAATCTTATTAATGAGGCATCAAATTTCCCTGGAATTATGTTTCAAAGTCTTAATAATTACGTTGAATGTCGAGCCGATTTGTCTGAAAGTGCTGTGTTTTGCACTTGAAGTGGCCAGATTTGGCTGCTACTTTTAGCCAAAAAATAAAAAATAAAATAAAAAACGTAATATATAAGTGTGAATGTTGATACATAAATAATATATATATTTTACAACACTTAAGATAACACAAGATATATAATAAAGCTCTTTTATTTTACTCTTAGGATAGGATTTAATAAGGAAAATTATAAGCTGATTTAATATGTGAAAGTGTATTTAATATGAAGATAAATTTTGAGTGTATAACAAATTAGATGACATTGCTGTAATGTCCTAATTAAAATTATTTTTGCGATTCATAAATTTATATTTTTTTTCAGGAATTTAATTTTTTTTGATTTTACAAGAATAATTCTTAAAAAGAAACTTTTAAAATAAATGAAAAAAAAATCTTAGAATGAAACACTAAGCAAACGATGTTGCATATATTATACTGAGTTATATTGCGAGATGAACTATGTGAACAGCACGGAACATATGACTAGATCAAAATGTTGTCACGTCATTTCAAACTCTAGGGAGAAACAGATTACGAAATCCCCGTCTAAAGTCAGATTCTCGAGTCATAACTTTTCAAGTATGAGACCGTCAAAACTGGTGAGTGGTGTATTTTAGGACTGTTTCAATTGAATTCCATACTAAGTGACTATTCGACGAGGTAATGGCCCATATTTATTAATCATTTTACATCTGGAACATAATCTTAGACTAGAGTTAGCTTGAAGTTTTGCTAATGGGTTGCCAAATATATTCCTATGTTAGTAAGAGGCCTGGCTAATTTATTTAAAAAGGTATATCGGTGAATATCGCTTGCATTATAAAAGAAAGCGCAATAATTGATAACACGATAAACAAAATAATAAATTAAATTTTTTTCATGGTAAAAAATATAATTTATTATTGTCTTCCATTGCAGCAATTTATTTTTGAATTAATTATATTTTTTATTATATTTAAATAGGAGACATGGTTAGCCCCTGGAATGTGGAATCGGGGCTAGGGTAAACATCTTGAACAAATTTTTTATTTATTGGTCAAATATCCTCGGTGAGATATCATAAATCGGTAACACTGGAGATCACTGTAGCTGTCTAATCCCGCTGTGAATACTTAAGTAGACATTTTTAAAATGAAATTTTTATGGTTCAAAAATTACTTTCAAATATTCTCTTTATTCTTTTGATAATATATTTTATTTGAGGAATTTCAGCAGGAGGGGATAATATGTTTTATTTTTGTTCTTTATAGATTTTATTTTTATACTTTCTACATAGATTTTATTTTTATCTTTTCTAAATAGATTTTCTTTTTATATTTTCTATATAGTTTTATAAATTTTTTTTTTTTACTTTTGCTTTGTATAGTTATAAATACTACCACCACTAGATAGTTCGGTCTATATAGTGAAGGACAAGGTTTATATGCATAAATTTATTTGAAGTTATCAACTTTACTTTTAAATCACGTATCAAATCGACGTAAATAAATTGAGACTTCTTGACAGCGTTGACTCAATAAGAGTTAAAGACTTTGTGCAAAGCAAGTTTAAAAAGAAAAAGTAAGAAAAACAATGTTATGCAATGTAAAAGTTGTTTATAGCTTTGTAAAGTACGGTGTGTTCAATTCTATAGAAAGGAAAAATAGGGAAATAGTTATAAATCACCATAGATGAAATAGTATGTAACAGTATACATACCAACTCTTAATATATCTAATTTTACCATAGCAGGTCAAATGGCCAGATTTTATGTTTCTTGATTGAATACAGGAATTATGGATGTTGGAAAAAAATTAATTTTAATTATAAAATTGTATATTGTCAATTTCTATTACATTACGAATTCGTCATTTTTCAAACATTGGCTCCACTCAGTTTTTTTTATCAAAACGAATAAATTTGAGAATTTCTGTAAAATTATTTCAACTCATATTTTCTGAGAAAACTTTAGGCCTCCAAATGTTATTCCAGAAAAACGAAACTTTCAAATTTTTTGCCCTCTATTTACCTTGTGCATAAGAAATTCCTATAAATGCCTCTAATTTCTCTCGAGATAAACTCCAATCATTTCATCTTTGCTTCTGTTGTGTATATTTTGATATGGTTCATAATGTGGTGGTCAATCATCAGCCTAAATACAGTCCTAACTTTACCCTTCATATTATGAAGTTTTGCACATCCCGGATGGCCTGCTTTTTGCCAGAAAATATTATGAAGTAGTGATCATCGAGGCGTACCACCTTTTTGTATTTCTTTCCAAACAGATCCATCGCTCGCTGCTCATTTTTTTCTATTTCTTTTTCAGAATTTGAGAGTAATCTTATTCTTTATCGTCCGCCACATATATTCATAATATTTTCCCCTTTCCTCTGTACATTTAAGCTGATTATCATTTCAAACCAGTAAATCTTCATTTTCGCCTATAGTATACCGTCCCTATTATTTTGACATTTTTCTACAAACCAAAACTTCTAGTTATTTTTTTTAACACTAAAATGCTACTTCAAATCTAAAATTAGATTACAATTATATCCTTTAATTCTGAATATATCATTATTATTAGCAAACATCACTGCAAAAATTATTTTTACCACACTGTAAAAATTATCAGATTAAATTACGATATAAAGTGCCGGCACTTTGTGGCATCGTCAGTAAAATCCATTTTATCTTAAAATCCATTTATACCGTAAAATCAATTTTTAACCGTAAAATATTATTTCGCAATTTAACAATAATATTTATCATTTAGAGTGATTTAGTGATTTTATGGTATTTATGACTTTAAGAATTACGGTGTATCAGATTTTTTATTCCTTACCATGTTCCGGTAAAAATGGATTTTACAGTAAAATCCATCGGTACCCTGAGTGTTGGTATTTTTTACAGTAATTTGATCCGAAAACTTTGACAATGCATGTACACGACTTCATGTGTGGTATATTCTGCTCAAATGTTTATAAAAATAAAAAAAGTAAAAAAACACACATTTTTTACTTTTATGATTTTAAAATCGCTTACAACTAGTATGGTGAAAAATGCATAAATACAAAACTATACGGTTTCTCAACCATGTACAACTAGCATGTTATCAAAACCATCGAAAAGTAATTGAACTAGACATTGGAGCAAGTGTGTGCTAGTGGAGCTAGTGTTTTATCTAATAAAACGTGGTTTAATAAGTTTGTCTGGTTGCTTCACCTATCAGAAGATATGGGATTTAGTTAACTTTTTTGTGTTGAGCAGCTTTATGGTTCTGACATCTATGCGTGAATAAGATTATCCTATTCTAATAGTCTAGCGTTACAAATTAAGAACACTGGAAACTCTTCATGCTTCGAGGGAATGTTGTGGTGTCAACGCTGAAGCTCGACCCCCACTCTGTCAGTCATGTGATTAACCCTCTCGGCTGTACTATGTACCCGGTTGCAAGGAACTAAGTGTCTTTGGGGGGGGGGCTAATTGGTGCATTGAAGAATTGTTTATTTAACCGTATTAAGGGATACATTAAATGATAAATAACAATGAAATAAATTATTATTTCACTATTCTTTCCAAGAAATTTCTAACAGCATAGTAAAGAATTTGTCACGTATAGATTCCAGCTCTATAGTTTGCTACATTGGTATTCAAATCATAAACTAAACTAAACTCAGTGGCGCGACAGCTCCAAGGCCTACTGTGCCCATCTCAGTTTTCTTGACCTTGGGTTCGGGGGTGCAGGAGCAGATGTTCTGGTCAGGTGGTCAGCCGAACGCGGAACCCCCAGTGTTTAGTTCCCAAGCATGCTTGGTACTCATTTATCGACCCACTAAAGGGATGAAAGGCTGAGTCAACCTTGCCCGGCCCGAGGATCGAACCAGGAACCTGTGGCACGACAGCGCGAAGAGCTACTGCTCAGCCACCGGGCGTCATTAATCATCAAATCATATCTGAACTTTTTATGCCTACTATTTTTCCAGGATTGTTACATTTAAACACGGAAATTATCATCTCCCTGAGCAATGATTCAAATGCTTAACAAGAAATTTTTTATCATGGCTAATTAATTTAGTAGCATTGAAATTATTTGTAACAAATTATTATTAGTCTTAATTTATTGTATTAATTTATTGTAACATTTAAATCAAGCAAAATCAAGTATTTGTATAAATGCATCCAAATTGTTCCTCTGTGTAACCTTTAGTTAAAAGAAAATTACAGAAGGAAAATAAGTGATATAATCACATTTGTGTATATAACGATTCATTTTATGTAAATTGAATGACATTGATATCGATACTTATTAATGATATAGTGAAAAGTAAAATTGTTCTTTAATAATGATTTTTACTTGAAGTAATGTTCACATTGTTGGATCAAAAACAATTCGGGGTCATAATTTTGTCCTCTTTTAATTGACTAAGTATATATATATATGTAATACAAAAATTATAAATACTTTTGTATTAATAAAAGTATTAAAACTCATTCGTTTTCATAAAATATCTTTAGTAAAAGATAAGGGTAGAAATTCTATTTTGGGACTTCAAGGCTAAAAACATGCCAATGAATAATAATTAGATTTATACTTCAAAAGAGAAGTTATTTTAAGATCTTTCACTTCCATATATGGAAAGATCAAACGATTTGCTATGAGTAATAAATAAATTGATGAGGCGTAAGAATACACAGAAAGGGATTGCATTTCTTNTTTGTTTTGTGTGGTCAATTTAAGTCGAATGTTGTGTTTTATATTTTTTAAATATCACCGTTTCTTTTTCCTTTTTTAATTTCTTTTCCGTGCTTGTAAATCTAACATTTTATCATTCTTGTGATCTCATAATTTATTGTATCCCAAACTACATATGCAATCGGATCAGAAGGTTTGTGAATCAACTTTTTTTGGCTGTATTGTGAACTTTCTTTTTATACATTATCTATCTGTCACGCACGTTCAATACATATCTTTTAGATTTATTCATTCGTTTCATATCCTGAAATCAAACATTTATATTTTTCTATATATATATATATATATATATATACACTCATGGACAAAAAATTTGCGCACCAAGAAGGCGTCGTCAAAATGAAACGAAAATTTTTTGCCTACGTAATGTCTTCTTTCATATAAGTAAATGATTAGAAAATCAAAGATTATCGTTTTTCTTTGACTTGAAAACTTAGATAAAAATGTTGGAATTTAAGAATGAAGAATAGGAAAGAAAATAATTATTTCGATTTAATTATTATCATTAGGTTTCTTTAAAGCAAAATTCAATTTAAAATCTTTAAAACTTCTTTCAATTAAAAATATCATGCTATTACTAAAATTCTAATCACAAGTTATAACTAGGGAATGTAAATATTTCAGTTAAAAAATTTCACTTAGCAAGTGTTAGCATGTCTAACAGTGATTTAAACGATCCTGCATCATTTATTAAAAGTGTTTCTAACATTTAT
Organism: Parasteatoda tepidariorum; assembly: GCF_043381705.1. Classification (NCBI taxonomy): domain Eukaryota; kingdom Metazoa; phylum Arthropoda; class Arachnida; order Araneae; family Theridiidae; genus Parasteatoda; species Parasteatoda tepidariorum. Next base: position 99,277,755 of record NC_092204.1, on the reverse strand, counting down.
TTTTGATGTTTATTTTTTTAAACATTTATTCCAATATTCATTGTTTTTAACATTAGCTGATTGAAAATAATTGGATTTATCAGTAAAGTCAAACCAATGTTTTTTTAAATTAATATCTGGTATATTAATATTCAACATCTTGAAATTATTGTAAGTAATCCCATCCCAGCTCAAATCATTTATTTATTTACTTACTCATGATTAAATAAAAAAAATTTTTTAAAATACCGAACACAATTCAGGGTCGGACTAATAATTCTTTACTTTATTCCATTTACTTCCTTTATTCCACTGCTTTATTGCACTTTGCTTTATTCCACTACTTAATCTATATATATAAAAAAATGAATGTCTGTGTGTAGGTGTGTCCTTTATAGAGTTCTAAATAATCCAATCGAATCGATAAAACTTAGCATACATATAATTTGAAGTACGAGGAAGGTAACTGTCGATATTAGTACACTCTACGACGAGCCGCTTGAACGGGATGAGCTAAAAACGAAATAGAATTTTCTGATTGGTTAAACGTTAGTCATTGTTTTAAATTTAACTATAGACAATTCAGTTTTTCACATATTTTAAGAATAATATCACTGATAATGTATAATTTATAGCTCTATTTGATAAAAAAAATATTAATTTATTGCACGTATTTAAATATTGAATTATTTTATATTCGCTATTTCAGATAAATTCAATGAACAACATTATGTGGTAACACGCGAGGGATGCGTCACCTAATTTATACTTTTAAAGTTGTCTGATATCACGCCTTATTTAAATTTCTTTTAAAAAAAACTGTTAAACGGTAATAACGGTAATTGAATAAAAAAATACTTATGTATTTAATTGCCAAATTAATGGGAATGTTGTATTTATTTGCTTAAGTGAAACGTAAAAAATCGCAGCATTTTTATTGATGCCAATGATGCTTAATTAATTTGAATAATGTATGCATATTGAAATAAAAGAAATAAGCTGTGTACTAGAAAGCAAAAGTAATTGGGTTAATATATTTATTTGTCTAGATAGAAGAATCGTAAGAAATCGTCATGTTATCAATGACGACAATGACGCTTAATTAGTGTTGGTAATATGTTAATTGACAGAAGAAAATGAAATTATAGCAAAAATATTGGGGAAAAGATATTTATTCATTTTGAATTGACATATTATTGCTGACACTAATGCTTTATTAATGTTGATAATATGTATTGATTGAAATAAAATAAAATAAGTAAGCTTTTGTGACATTTGGAGGATAGTAGTCTAGCCACAGGTGATGATAAACAAATCTTCCGGAGTAGAGAGGAATTTTAGTTAGATTTATATTGTTTTTCTTGATTTTTCTGTTTAACTAATTTTAGGGGATATTTCTGTATCATGATCTGTCTCACTAACTGTAATTTTCAAGCTATCAAATAGATATAAACTTGCCATATATAACATTCTGCCACAAGATTTCAAATTATCCTTGTTTTAATTAAAAAAAAGCCAATTGTATCTATGCTTATATTTTTTTTTTTGTATTCATCTGTTTTTTTCTTCAATTCCGCATATTAGCAATTGTACTTAAAATATTGTTAACTTTAATCAATGATTTTATGTCTGTGATTATCTCTATGATATTTTTAATTTATATTATATATCTGTCTGTGATATTATAGCTTTATTTTTATAAAGTATATTATTTTTTTAAAATCTAGTTTTATTTTAAATATAGTTTATTAAATAAAGTTTATTATTTTTTTATATCTGTACTATATTATTATGCTTACATTAAATGAAAAATTGTTTGATTTCATACTGCTTGAAAACATCTTTTATTTAAATGTCTTACTTTTCCAAGTGAATGTTTACGTGTTTATTATTTGGTGTTAAAGTATTAATGATTAAAATGTTTCAAAACACGATTCAATGTGTGTATCAAGTATGCAAAAAAAGCTTTTTTTTTTTCTAATAGAGTTACACAGCCCAGTTTTCGTTAATTTATTATATTTTCTTGCATTTTGCAATATACATTTAACATACGTATGCTCAAACTTTTTTTAATAAAAATTATTAAGTGAAATTTACGTTAAGTGTCTAATATTGCAAAAACTTATATATCTCGTAAGTTAAATAGCTCATGCAATGGAAATTATCGCTACTACAATCTACATAAATTACGGTTTGACGAAAAAATGTATATATTTTCACATTTTTGAATAAGTTGCAAAATTCAGTGATAAATCTGCTCTATACTTGTTCAAAAAATTTTTTTATTTTATTTTTTTGAAAAGGAAAGTAAAGGAACTTATATGTTTTCTTACATGGGAATCATCTATCTTGTTACCTGGAACATGTTGCCCCCGGTGGTCCTTCAGATCTTCCTTTGAACAGCAATTATATAGTCGCCCGTTACTTATTTGATATGTTTCTATAAATATTTTTTGCAAGCACCAACATTTTGGCCGTTAAGTCTAATAGAATATTCAAAAGACTGAGATCTTGATCCGTTGGTGTTATTCCTGGGTCGTTGTCTTTTGATAGCATGAACTCTAAGTAACCCACTTAAAATAATATTTTGCTTATGATGATCATTAAGCTTGTAAAAAATTTTCCTCGCCTGTTTTCTTTGATAAAAGGTTATCTTGCAATTACAAAGTCGTAAACAGTTACAAGGTTTATTATCAAATTTCTTTGCAGGAATTATTCTTTTATATCTATTTTGATCTTCTTTACCTTGTATCCTTTTTTGTTTCTCAACATTTCTAGACCATTCCCGAGGATTTCTGCTGCGTTTTCTACCAACTTTACCGTTATTTTGATTATTTTCTATATCTTCGTTATCTGACGATGTATCAGAATCAATACGGTTAACTCTCTTTGAAATAGGATGAAATATCGTATCACTTTTACTTTGTTCTATTTCCATTGACATTTTTAGTTTTTATACCCTTACAATAAATCTTTTTTATTATTTTAAAAAGTCAGAGTTTTTACAGTTATTAAAGAAAATTTATTTAATGTTTTTGATAACACAATAATTTTCGCTAACACTTCATCGTAATATTTTTCTGTTTTGACGCACATGCATAAAACTCAAACAATTCTAATTAGAAGTAACGGTTACAGTTACTACAGGGTTTGCCAGATTCTGAAAATAAAAAATACTACGACCTCATCCGAAAAAATACTACACGTCTTAAGCGCTATCTACAGAACTTTTTTGAAAGCTCATGCAGACGAAAACTGAGACAGACGATTATTATTATTATTATTAACATAATTTATATCGTCTGGCTAAAGTTTTTTAGAATTATATTTAAATTTATTTTAGTTGAGGATAAAATAATATTATAATTGAAAAACAATTATCCTTTAACAATTATCTTAAAACAAGCATTTACAAGCAAGTTTTGTGCAATTACACTTCAGACATACGTGTAGTAACTAATATTTTTATCAGCAACTTTGTCTTTTGAAGAATAAACAAAGAGTTGTGTGTATCATAATAATGTCTCTTGTGCATCATAAATGATTTATTTCAAAGTTGTATAAAATTGAACCTAAATGAAAATATAAAATCTCATATTTTGTTTCACATCCTACATAGAAAAGAAACGTAAAATCTACTTAATCAAAGTGCATAAGAAACAATTTATATTATAGTCTACTAGTATAAACGAACTTTTATTTTTCACAATCATCACTAGATACAGTGACTAATAGAAAATAAACTGTTGGATTATTTCAAAAAATATTTTTTACTTCAAAACTAGAGTGGCACTTTTCCTTGCTTTAGGAAATGAAAATAAAATAAATAAATAAAAAAGAAACTAAATATACCACATTTTAAAAAAATACTACGAAAAATACCATACCCCTTTTTTTTTTGGTGAAAAAATACTACCGTAGTATTAAAAATACTACGTCTGGCAACCTTGAGTTACTATGAATTTCTTGTTTTTCAGTGTTACCAACAAATATCGAAAGAAGAAGAATAATTTAATTTTTATTTCAAAGTTTATGTAAAAAAATATTGATAAAAGGTGGACTTCTGAATGACACAATGTGACACAATGGCTTCTGAAATTATTATACAATATATTCAGAAGCTATTAAAAAAAGAACTGTCTAACCTAGAAAAAAGTAACCAACGAGTAAATCCTTTAATAACTAAGAAGATTATTATTTATTTCATCAAAATTTCCAAAAATCAGAAAATATCAAAAAATGGACTTAACCGCATTGGCTTCTGAGCGGCTTATATATATAAACCTATTGCCACAGTTTTAGTGTTTAAACTCCTCCGAAACGGCTTGACCGATTTTGAGGAAATTTTATTCAGTAGGTCTGAGAATAGGTTTATAACTAATTTTATTTCATTTTCTGGACAGATTTAATGTATATTTTAAATATCTCAAATTAAACTCTAATACTTATGCTCGCCCTTAAAAGAAGAGCATCAAATATATTTGCAAGTGTTATGACTCGAGAATCGTTTTGTTCGAATTACTTTATTTTATAATACAACACACAGAATAATAGGATTCTTTACATAATATATTATTTACAAGTTTGTTGAAAGCATAATCGTACATCATAAAGATGAAAATCGTAGGTTCTCTAACTTGCTATTATAAACATAAAAAAGAACATAAAATATAATTACCAGATTCACAAACTCAAATAGAAAATTAACTAGAAGAAAACATGACGGAAATGTTAAACTTGAAGTGAGTGGGAGTTCATAAGCTGTGCCAGATGCAAAGAAACACTTTTCTTTCAAAATTTCAAATAAGTTATAGGAAGAGAAAAAGTTATCAAAACTTAAATTTTTCCATCTCAGGTATTGAAACAACGCTATGTAACTTCAGAACAACTCTTGTTCCTCATGGCCTATTTTTTCGAACACTGTTAGCCTAAGCGCAATAAAACTCTGATAAAAATAAAAACTAAACAACAAAACTAATAAAACTCTCAATATACCAGAGAACTTCAATGAAACTCTGAAACCTTGCATAAAGAGAGGGTTTTCAAATTTCGCCTACTTCTCATGAATTCGGCCAATGGTGCGTTAACCCACCATTAAGTTTGAATGTAAAAATTCTAACTTTTCTGTGATATAAGTTTTATTTTAATTTTATTTTCAGAAGTTACAACTTTAACCCATCATAAAAACATATAATAAATCTCAAGTGGAATAATTATACTGTTTAAAAAAAATGGACTTTTTCAATAATTAAAAAATTAGTGTTGAAAAATATTATCCACGGTGAAATAAAAAAATTATTTATTAAAATGGTGTGTTTACGCACCATTGGCCGAAAATAGTTTTTTTTCCATGTGTGGGTTAAAGTAACTTTTCGTCAAATTATTCACGCTAAAATCTATAATATGCATTTTTTAAGAAAAATAATAAACCCAAAAGCATTCTAGAAGAGTAGATAATTCCAAGCAAACAATTTGGAAACATGGACTTAAGAAGTGCAGTAGACCTCTTTATTATTAATTTGAACAAAAAAATATATTTTCTCCATAGGGGTATAAAAATCATGTTTGTATTGAGTAATTTTTTTTCTACCAATTCTTTATATTACAAACTTTTAGGCATGAGAAATTTAAAAACTTCCTGAAGTCACTTGGAAAACCTTTTATTTAGTGTACTTTTTCTCTTTGAAGTATATTTTTCCCAACTTAAATGGGCTAAATGTTGAAGCTTTTACTTCATATAAGAATGTAACAATGATTAAAAATCCACATTTAAAAAATGTGTACTAGCGACGTGAAACTTCGTAAATAAACCAATATGTTGCAGTGAAGAGGCGATTAAAAACAAAAAGCTTTTTCTAGAATTCTTGAAAAAAGGCATGAATATCAGCTATTTTCCGTTATTTTACTTTTGAAAAGAATTAAAAAGTTTTTTTTTAAAAGTCAAAAGTAAGAACTATATTTTTTAGTGTAATCTGTGCAGCGTAATCATTAAAATACGGAATAATTTCCTTCCTACGTAGTTAAAAAAAAACCCCATTTAAAATAAGTTATTGTTCATATAATACAATGGATGTCGTAATACGGAAATAAAAGCTAAACATTTGGCTAAAATTACGTTAAATAGAAACTAACTTAGTTAAATTTACGTGAAAAATTAATAAATTCACCTAACTCAAAATAAGCGTTAAAAATATTCATGGTAATAAAACGTAAATTGTATGGAAAAAATACATTTGCATCTTTGTTAAAATAACGTAAAATGTACGTTGAGAGTCTGTTATGAAATTCGCTATAGTAAAAATTAGCGCTTAAAACACGTAAATATTCATAGTTAAAAAACGAATTTATATAACAGAAAATAAACGTTTGGTTTACATAGTTTGGTGAAAATAACGTCAAAAATGCGTTAAAAAAGAAACGTGCTTGGTTAAAATAACGTCAAAAATTGGTTAGAAAATTCACCATAGTCAAAATAAGGGCAAAAAAATGGTCATTTTTGCGTTAAAAATAACCCAAATGTTAACGCTTATTTAACCGATTTGAGACTATCACTTGAAACGAAAGGAAAACTCTCTCTCTCTCTCTCTCTCTCTCTCTCTCTCTCTCTCTCTCTCTCTCTCTCTCTCTCTCTCTCTCTCTCTCTCTCTCTCTCTCTCTCTCTCTCTCTCTCTCTCTCTCTCTCTCTCTCTCTCTCTCTCTCTCTCTCTCTCTCTCTCTCTCTCTCTCTCTCTCTCTCTCTCTCTCTCTCTCTCTCTCTCTCTCTCTCTCTCTCTCTCTCTCTCTCTCTCTCTCTCTCTC
>NC_092204.1:99212801-99267532 GCF_043381705.1 Parasteatoda tepidariorum | reverse complement strand
AGGAATTTTTCTTCAAATGTTTGGCGTGTTCTGTTCCTGAAAGATTTACTAATATTCTGGAGATTTTTTTCAAGTTCTTCGGCCTTTTCCTTAGGGAAATTTTGTTTCTTATTTGCTGCTAAAAAATGGCGTCTGATTCAGTCAATGACTTTGATGGAACTAAATGAAAACGTGATAAATTAATGTCTGATATTTACAGGCTCCCGCTAGACGGCGTACTCGAGCGTTGCGAACGCGAATTCAAAATTTTTTATCCCCAATAATAAAAAATAATAAATAATTATTAAAAATTATTTTTCGCATTAAATTATCTTTGGGTAAATGAGTTTTAGGAGTGGGGGCAGTTTTTTTTGAAAATATGACTGAAAACACAAAAAGTGAAATTAGCATTAAGGGGTCCAAACTTTGAATCGCTCTCCCGATCAAGCTATGGGGACCAAATTTCCCAGATTGCAGCTACCCACTATATTTTGAAGATTAAGAATCCAAATATATAAAAAAAAATACATGTTTATTCAGAGAAAGTACGTTTTTGTGTCCGATTTCGTAACTTAATTAATAGTTAGCGCTAAACAATTAGCATATTTGGGGTTACCCCCAAAACCATTAAGATTGGCACTTAGTACGTGGAAATCCGATCATTAGAACGATAGTTATTCAGGATGATCTTTTTTTGAAGACTGTACAAGTGCATTTTTCAAAATTTTTAATTGCAGCTGAATGAAGATTATAAAATGCGCAGATTTAAAGGCATATCAATCAGTATTCTAAAATGTTGGTGATCTCCCTTTCATCGCTTTACGAGCAGCGATTAAAAAATGTGATATAATAGCATCAGATGAAAAAAAAATATTATCCAAAAGTTTAGATAAATAACAAAAAATGGTAATCCATTACGAGCAACCGTTCGAGAAATTAAACAGCTCGATCGGCAACTCCAAACCACGAAATTATCTTTTGGCGTTTATATTACAGTTTTTCACAATATAAGATAGTTATTTTAACAAATCTTACAACGACACAATGGGTGATTATTTAGAGGTTATAAAATTTCGTTTTAACTACTATTTAGACATGCTCAAAACAAGAAAAGGTGAAAAAGAAAACTTATCTAAACTTGTTATAAAACATGGCTCTTTAAAGCAACTGTGCACAAGCAATGGTTTTGCAGTCTGTAAGGAAACTTTTATTTCAGCGAATGAAGTTCCAGTGAATGAAAAAAGTCTAAGAGAATGCTCTCGTAACGTAAGGATTCAAACTTAGGTGGTCAAGGATTTCAGTATTGCAATTGTAGAAGCAAGTGCAACTCTAGTCGTTGCAAATGTAAAAAATCAAAAACACTTTGTAATTCCAAATGTCACAGTAGCTTTACATTTCCCAAACTTCTTTGATTATGGTTAATAATAACCGTTTATTATTAATAATTACCAGTCATTATAAAGAATAACCATAAGAAGATGTCATTATTAATAATGACCGGTAATTATTAGTAACAACCGGATTTATTACTTTTAATGTAACATATATATTAAAATGAAAATATGTCTGCCTGTGTGTCCTTTATACACTTCTAAGTCATCTGAAAGAAAGCGATGAAATTCGGCATACAGATAGTTCGAAGCATGAGGAAGGTCACTGTCAACATTTGAGCATTCTAAGTCAAATCTTTGGAACGGGATGAGCGAAAAACGAATTGGATTTTTGTGATTGGTTAAACGTTAGTCATTGTTTTAAATTTAACTATAAACAATTCACTTTCTCAATTATTTTAAAGATAAAATTAGTGATATTTGCTTGTTTAGAGCTCTATTTGATCAAAATAAGTTTATTGCATGTACTTAATTTTATTATCTTTTACTCTCTATGTCAGATAAATAAAATGAACAACGTTAATGTAATGCCTATACTATGATTCAGGGACTTTAAATGTGATAGCTTCATGGGTTACGTCACCAAATTGTTATCTGATACCATGGGTTTATTTTGTTTATAGTACTAATTGTTTAGAAATGCGTTTCTATAAAAGTAAATAATTTAAAGTCAAAGGTAATTGAAATGAAAAAAAAAGCCATATATTCAATAACAAAATGAATGGAAAAGTGGCCCTAATTCGCCTAGAATGAACTTACAAAAACGCCAAACTATTATTGAAGCCAATGATTCTTAATTGATTAAGGTTGTATATGCATGTTCAAAAAAAAGAAATAAGCTATGTACTAAAAGGCAAATTTAGTGGAGAAAATACACTTTTCGTTTTGAGAATATTTTCATTAACCATATTATTATTGACACCAATGCTTAATTAATATTGATAATATGTATTAAATTAAACAAAAAAATAAGGTACGGGCTAAAAAACAAAGTTAGCGGAGAAATGGTTAATAGGAAATTCGTTGGGAAACCGTTGAAAATTATCACGCGCAGATGCAGGTTTATAAATTTTGGTAATATGTAGTGTTTTAATGAGAATTCTACCCTCCCTAGTTTCAGAAAATATTTTTTTTAGTGCATTAATATTTTGGAATTAAAAGAAATTTTTCCATAACAACTTTTAACAGTAGTTAAACAATAAATATAGGTAAGATAGAGAAAAGGTCATCTAAGAGTTTTTAACGAGTGCTCATCGACCATATCAACCTTCATCTATCAAAATTTACCTAAAAGTGGAATCAAGTTAACATGTCTTATATACTACAGAATCGGTATTTAATAATCTTAGTGGTAGTTGCGCCACATTACTTGAATAATATTTTCCAAATATTTTAAAACTCTAGAATTCAAATCCGAAAAAAAAATCATGTTTTTTTTCTTCTTTTTTTGAAAAATTACGTTTTTGGGTCTGATTTCGTAACTTTATTACTTCGCGTATTTAAGATAAAGCTCTCGAACCATCAAGATTGAGTCTTAAACGTGAAATTTCGATCATTTGATCAGAAATTATTCGAAGTATTCCATTTTTTTATTTTGTAAATAAAGATAAATATATAAAGAAAGAAAGAAAAACAGAAGAAAATTAACGAAATTTGAAATTTTAATGGTTGGAGGGGCTGACCTCAAATATGCTACTTAGTTAGAGCAGACGATAATTTAAATTAAGAAATTGGACCAAACAGCGCACTTTCTTTGAATAAACATACCTTTTTTGACGAATTTCGATTACTGATTGCAATGCTGGGTAGCCAGAATCAGAAAAATATGATTCCAATAGAGACGATCGGTGGAAAATTTTAGAGTATTTAATGTTAATCTTACGTTTTGAGTATTTCGCCGCCTCTCGTTAACTTCTTAAATGAATAGAAATAAATTGCACAAAATTTCATAATTATCTAAAAATAACTCAATGCAAAAAATCATTTTTAACAATTATTCATTATTACCATTTAAAATGTTACTAGAGAAAATGTGTCCGATTTCGTAACGCTAACTATTGTCTGTACTTAGTAATTAACATATTTGACTTACTCCTATCGAACCATCAAGATTGAGATGTATTAATTACTTAATCAAAAGTTTATTCAGGGTGCTAAATATTTCATTTTGCACCCTCTGCATCTAATTTGGCCATTTCAACATGAAATTGAATTTCACACTCAGACACGTACACTTCTTAAGAACAAACTATTTATTTTACTTAAAACAAATTAAACCTTACATAATATAATTTGCATTTAAAATAAGTTGTTTATGATAAAAACGTTAATATAACTTGCCGTTTTATAAAGAAGAAGCTCATGATGTTAAATTATTTATTGATGGGAACCAATAAGCCCAAGAAATATAAATTAATACTTTATTGCGCTAGTCGTCAAAATTTTTATATCATGAATAAATGAGTCTCGTTTCATATTCCACTCTCATTGCATTATTAAATATTTGTTTTCATTAAAATACTCAAGCAGTAATTAATAATAATTTCACGAGAAATTAACAGTTTCTTTTAACATGAAATAAAGAACAAAATGTAAGGGTTGTATCGAGTACTCTTAAATGTTATCTCTATATAACATAAAATCCTAATGGTCTAACACCGTTTTCCATTGTAGTCGGAAAATTACGTGGATGGATTCAGATTTCCCCCCATTCATTTCAATATTATTTAAGTTGTCATCAGCAGTTTAAAAAAAAAGTTATAAAGGTATTGTTTTCAAAAACATTTTTTTTTTGTATCCCTAATTTACAGGTATTTTCCTGTGCTGATATTATTACGCTTTTGACATAGGAGTTTAAAACTTAGATTATGGGATGCCTGCAAGTGATGTAGAGTGGGTATCTCGATCCTGATTGGTTGTTGAAACGTGGCATTTGCTTACGCTGGCAACCGTTAGTCATCCCATTTTTTTAATAAAAGATTTAATAAGTCACCACCAAGTAAGGTTGTTTTAAGCTGATCTAACAACATAACAAATTACTAATTCGTTGTGCTATAGATAGGACTCCAAAGTTTAGTGAGTATAATGCATAAAAAAGTGCAATTTTCGCATCTGATGTTAAATGATCTACAACCATCTTCCAGAGAGTGCAGCAGAATGCGAAGAGATCGTCCAAAAAAAAGGGGAGAAGATATTGATATAAATGTTTTCATTGTCATAGAAACATATGATAAACTAAAGTTTTTCTCGTTTAAACGGTGTTTCTTCTCCTTATCTGTTGAAGGGGTGGAGACGGGGAGAGAAAATTCAAAATATGACTTTAATCCTCGTTATTTATTTTCACAAAAAATTCAATGATGTATATTTACTCGATTTAGTTGTATCCTTCGATACATGTCGAATGCAAAACCACCACCCAATCGAAATTCGATAAAAAAAGCGTGTGGAAATTTAGATTCTCTATTCATTTTTTTCAGACAAAATTTTGAGGATACAATTCTGCAATGAGTGGCTTATGATAAACAGTATACAGTTGACTGTTTTTTAGAGTTTGGAGCTTAGTTCTCAGCACTAGGGATCTGTTATTTTATTTTATTTTGAAACTGTCGTTACGCAATCGACCCAAATTTGAGTTTACGACTTTTAAGTCCGTAGTCTTGTAATATCCAGAAGACAAGGGGACTCCTAGATCAGTACCCCTAGAGGTATTGATTTGTAAAGGGAAGTGTGTGACCCGGACCAATTTAACGCGCACCAGTCACCATTTAATACACGAGGATTCTTCGGCCGGCTGAATTCGAACTCCCGTTCACACAAACATGAGTCCAACGCCCTACCAACCACGCTATCCCGGACCGCAGGGATCTGTTATGTTGATTTTTATCACATGGATTACGATTCTGACTCATATAATCTGATTAAAAAAAAAACTAACTTTTGATGTTCATTCATTACTCGGGTCTATATATAATAAGAGATATGATTTTCTAGCATGATCCTTAATAAGAGTAAATTTGCTTTATTGACAATATTATGAACTAATTCTCATTTCTGATCTCGGAAATCTCTCCCTACAAACGTCAGTAACAAAAAGTTTTAAAAGAGGCCATTGTTCACATTATTGTTTGTTCCTAATGATCAAGATTTAATTTTGCAGCAAATTATATTCGTTACAATTTTATTTATTTGCATTTTTTGTCTAAATGTGCAAGTTTGCAAAGGTTATATATGTTACCGGTAAAGTATGAAATTCGGCATTATATAGAATACCTAGGCATTGTATGGAATGCCTAAAATTAGCCGGCAAAGTATGAAATGATTTACATTTCACACATTGCCTAGGCATTCGATAGAATGTCAAATGAGAAACCAGCAAGGTATAAAATACATCTCCGATTCGACAAAATGTCATTCAAAAATGACAAATTCAAAACGTCATCCGATTTGATATTAATTTATTCATGGATGTAATTACATTTATTCGATATTTTAATACTTACTGACGATAGATTACATTTATTCGATATTTTAATACTTATTGGCGATAGATTAGAAGAAACATCAGTGTTTTGGGTATCGGGCAAATATATACCGGGCAATGGCACTTGACCTTAAAAAAATATCAGTGTAGGGTATACCGGGCAGTGGCACTTGACCTAAAAAAATATCAGTGTAGGGTATACCGGGCAAATGTATACCGAGCAGTGGCACTGAACCTTAAAAAAACATCAGTGCAGGGTATACCGGACAATGGCACTTGAACTTAAAAAAAACAGTGTAGGATATACCGGGCAAATGTATACCGAGCAGTCACACTAGACCTAGTATATATTTCAGACATTTACCAAAGGTCTAGTCATACTAGGTCTAGTTAAGTTCCACTTCCCGTTATACATTTGCTCCGTATATACTACACTTGTGTTTTTTTTAATGTCAAGTGCCATTGCCCGGCATACATTTGCCCGGTACTCCAAACACTGATGTTTCTTCTAATCTATCGTCAGCAAGCATTAAAATATCGAATAAATGTAATTATATCCACGAATAAATTAATATCAAATCGGACGTAATAAATATTTCGGACATTCATCAAAGCGACTATGTGATTGTCAACATTCCCCGCTGAAAGTCAACAACCACCGATTTCAGTCATTCACAGTAACATTCACATCATTTACATAATAACCTCATCAGGACGTTAATTTCATACTTTGCCTAAATAGCATTTGGCATTCTATAGAATGCCTAGGCATTCTATACAATGCCGGCGTTTCATACCTTGCCAGTAACATATACAACAGAGTGCTGTATAAATGTTGGGACAAAGTTCGACAGGAGTTAGAGCTCATCATCAGAATTGAAACTGCGAGGATCCCGAAAATGTCATTGTTCGCGGTAGGGACTCTTAACTTTTATTAACAGTTCAGAAGTTCGGGAAGAAACAATTCACAGTTTGATGATATTTTCGGACAATTTAAATTCTGATGATATGCTCCAACTCTATTAGTTTGTCACAACACACGCACGCACGCACACTCATACATATATATATATATATATATATATACAGGGTTATTCACAATTCCTACCGGGGTTTCGAAGCGTTACAGTAAAAAAACGAAGACGAATATGGCAAAAAAGGACATATGAAATTATTCCGAAAGTATTTAAGTTTTAATTTAAGCAGTTGCCGGTAGATGGCAGTAACATGTACCACTGAAGCCAGTTGTAGTAAACATAAGGTTGTAGTAAACAGAGGGAATTATGAATTACCCTGTNGTATGTTATATATATATATATATAATGTTCTTTGATTCCGATTGGACAATGAATTGCAATTTTGCACTTTAAGAAACATATTATCACAAAGAGTAAATGACATCGTGTGTGGCGAATCAGCCCTGAAGATTCCTCCGAAATAACCAAAACAATAATTATGAATTTAGTTGAAAAATTAAATATCTATATTTAGAAATCTGTTTAACTATCTCTCCCTCTACCTACACTCCTATGACTTAAAAGGCTTTGTTCAACGCAATATTAAGACTTCATCTGAAACACTGTTTTTAAGAAATTTTGAACACAGTTTGTGTAATGATAATTACTTCTTAAAACCCTTCTATTGAAATAGGAAATATCTATAAATGTTTCAAAGATCATATTAAAAATTAATAATTTTAAAAGGCAAAATAATTTTTTATTGAACTCATTTCTTTTTCTTTTGAGTTTGGGCACCAGTAAGGAAGTCTCGTAAGTAGCAAACCTCAGCATTTGTGGTTGGTATATTTATGACAGATATTGCTATATCGTGGTCAAGAAATCATGTCATTATTTCATTTCTTACTGTTTAGGGAGATTCAAACTAATCGAAACAGCCTGCCTTTAATGTTAACTATTCAAATTTTAATTTTTTATTATTTTTTAAATAATTTTAATTTTTTTATTGATATTATTTTTAATATTTAGTATTTTAATATTAATAATTTTTTTTAATATTTTTAATAAAAAAAACTAAATATTTTATGTAAACATTTTTCTCATTTAAAAGTTTTCTCATTTTAAAATTCTATAATCCTAAGCCTCTATAAAGTCGGCTTTTTCAAAACTAATTTGTAAACTAGAGAAATATTTGTTGAGGAGCAGCAAACTGTGAGAAATGTTGGCATAGCCATGAAAATCCCTCTTAAATTATCATTGCATTGCTACCACTTTTTTCAGAACAATGGAAAATTATATGAAGCGTTTTCTTTTTCTTGAGTTAAAAATATTCTGAGAAAAAGTTAAGATTAAGATAATCGATAAAGTATATGCTCGCATCTATATTGATCCATCTGTTATGTTGCAGAATAATTCCTTTCTTAGTTAATTAAACGGGTTTCCAATCAAGCTCATAATTAGTTATTAAATTATCTCTGATATCTTTAACAAATCACTGATATTACGCAAAAAATCTCCCAATACTACCGAATAAAGAAGGAATTCGGTGGATGAAGCTAAGCGTAAGATCATAAGCTTTCTGTTTCATTTATATTTTAAAATTTGAAAAATAGAAAAAAAGTGAGTTTTGGTAAGCCAAGAGTAAATCAAATGCAGACGATTTTTTTTCCTCTCCAATACAATAAATGTCGGATTCTTCAGGGAAGTAATTCTGCCGTAATTTGTTTGCATCTTGATATTTTGAAAAAACATCACTGCTTTTGAAGCTCCCTCCATGATTTACCCTTGGTTCTCTTGAACTCACTCTTTATAATTTTTAAAATAATGATGCATAGCTGCCTACTCTACCAGATTTATCAGATGACTAATAAGATTTTGCCAGTTCTTCCTGGTTTATGCGTTTAATGAAAATTCTCCCAGTTTTCGTGCATTTTAGAAAATTTACTAAAATTGAGTAAGTTTTCTAAAAAAAAAAATCCTATTAAAATGGCATTATTACACAATTTATTGCTTGCTTGATTATTTAAATAAGTATTACTAATATATAATGAATCAAACCTCATTTGTTGTAATCAGTTTAAAGCCTTTCTTTTTCCTTTGTTCTAAAATTTTCAGTTTATTTTAATTCAGAACTCCATTTTTTAAAGTAATTAAAAATTGTTTAACAATAAATAATGAATTATATGTCTATTACTATTGGACATTATCAGTTAACATAACAAAAAATATTTCAAAATCATTTAATGTTTATCATAAACGAAAATATTGCAGACTATTTATAGTTATAAGTGTAATAAAATTTTTGTATTTTGATGGCAATAAAATTCCCTAAAATTTCCTTTATGTATAATATTTAATATATTGCGCAATAGTTTTCATGAAATCCATAATATTTCGTAAAAATCCTCCGGATTTTTTTTCTATTCAGGTTGGCTATGCTGATGTAAGTAAAACCGAATTCACCATAAAAGGTTTTTCCAGTGGTATACAGTTCTCTTGGTAGATAAATTAAGATAGAAAATTGAGCTTACAAAAAATTAATGAAGCATTTATAACTTTTACATTCATTTATTAAGAGTAACGAACACAGAAATGTAAAAATCAGGTTAGCATGATTTTTTTCAGTAAAATCTACAATAACAAGACAATGAGATCTTTAAAAGAGCCCGGATTTTATGGTTTCAAAAAATCCCTGAAAATACGCTTAAAAGAACGAAATCTCACCTCAAAAACATCAAATATAGAGTTTAAAACCGAAAAAAAACATATATTATCAAGTAAATCAATTTTTTCAAATATAACAATCGTCAATGTTGTGTTTTTCTCAATTTGGATTCATCAGGCAAAACATGATTAGCATATCTCTCTGCAAACTATCTCCGCAAACTATCTCAGTCAGAAACGCAAACTATCTCAATTTTATTCAGCTTATCAAGAGGAATATTTGCAAGACATGTTAAATAGTATTCCTTCATTTAAAATGTGTGAAAACTGTACGAATGAATTCGTAGTTTTAAAGATTTTAAAAGTTGCCTTAAAATTATAAGAAAACAGTTTACCCGAATTAATGTTCTAAAATAAAAAAAAATCTCAAAATTTATCCGAAAAATTTTAAAGTAATATGCCTTAGTAGAACAAAAAATCTTCAAAAAGGGAGGAAAAAAAATGTTAATATCATCAAAATCCGGGCCTTACATATCAAGCAACTTTTCAGTGGTAAAAGTTTTTTCTCTTTTGTAAAGAGTCTTGAATTTAACAAAGTAATTTAAGACAATTTAAATAGTCATCCTTACTTCATAATAGATACACAGTTAATATATAACAATTAAAATGACAATTTTAAATTGTACATTTAAACGTATTTTATAAATGAACATGACATGTAACGTAAATTAAAAGACACTGCAACTCACTGTACACAAGACTACGCCGAAGAAAATGCTCCCATGAAAAAGTTTTATTTAGAAATTTGAGTGTTAGCTCCAGATTTGCACAAATAGAACAGTTCATTTAAGTTGCGCTATATCAAGGCTTCTCCGAATTATCTTACGGACAAAGGAGTCCTCTTTTACCACAAAAAAGAGTCTACCTCAAAAATGGCTCACTTTAAACATGTCCTAATCGAAGAGAAGAAGCTGATTAAGTGAGGCATTTTTTATGTCTTCTTGCAATGTATGCATGTATTTTAAATTAAAGATATTGACTTAAGTTTATTTTTCACAGGTTTTGACTTTTCTGCTATCTTCTTCAACTAAAATATTTTAATCCTAAAATAGGATAAACAAAATTGTTTTCAATATCCTTGACTTAACTTGGAAACATTTTCTTCGTATTATTTCTAGTTTATTTACTTATTTAATCAAACATATATAACCACCAGGGTTTTTCAGTGGAATCATTAACATTTCATATGTTCAGTTATATATAACATTATATAATAATTTTTAATAATGAATAGAAATATGGTTTGAATTTTTTTTCATACAAATACTTATTCTTTTAAATGAGAAATTAAAAAAAAAATTTGCATATGGGAATAAGAGTAACGAAAAATAAAAACTTGGCATTTCTCACATTTTCATTACAAATCCTACCATATTTCTCTAAATGATTAAAAACTGTACTATGTAAGGTGATTTCATTCATAGTCGCTAACGTAAACTTCATATATAATCCAATACGACCATTATTCAAATTCATTTTTATATATCAGTGATGTACTTACGAAAACTTGTTATAATATTCTAAATCAGTATTAATACTCAAGATTTAAAATATACTTATTTATTGAACATCTATTTTTTTGAAGAAAAAAAATTAGCTTTAAACTAATTAAATTTTTAACTACTTTATGAAATTTTTTAAATGTAAGAATGAGAAGAAGAGATTCCATGTTTTTAATGGCATAATTTAAAATTTCACTTTTTTTTCTGAGTTCATGCTAAAATATAAAACAGAATTATATTTTCGAGATTGGTTGAATGCCAAAATTAAAGGATTTTGTACTAGATTCAATTATGAAATTTCATCTTCTTCTTAACTCATCAAGATATAAATCTGAAAGTTTCATCTAAGATAGCATGATGCTTAGAAGGGAAGAAATTTTAAGATTCTGCATAGAAATTTAAAATAATTTTATATATATAGTGTGATAACTACTACATTTTTAATAATAATCTTATTTACTGAGAGGAATTCGTATTCCATGCTGAAAATGCATATTTACACTTATAAAAATGATTCTAATACTCTATTTTCGAAACTAATACTCTATTTTCGAATGCAATGATAAAATTTGCACCGGAATTCCGTGACTATTTTTATAGAAATCACACATTTGATTGGCAACTAAGTTCCCAGGGTTTTTATTTTTAAATCATTTCGCATATCATTAAATGTTTTTAGCAAAATGTTTTAAATCTTTTGAAAGAAATGTCGTGTTCTGTCAGTGTCTGTTTTTTAATTCAAGTTAATTAAGATTAGTTTTTAGATCATTAAAAAGGAATATAAAGGATCATTAAAAGGAATGTAAAAAGGAAAGGAATGATAGAAAAGGAAAAGTTTAAAAGGAATGAAAAGAAAGTTAGGAAAAACACATTTGTCACTTCCTCCTTTTTAAGTTCAGTGTCTAGGTTCTAAAGTTGCAGAAGCTGCTCGTGACATTTATGCTGCTATAGTGAGAATGCCGTAGCTGAATCAACCCCTCATATACTAAGTTTAAATGAGAAAACTTTGACCTCAAATACGCACCTCGTTCTGACCACCCAGTTATGTTAACATAGCTGGACGAGGTATTAAAATATTGTTAAACTTTTAGGTAAAATTGTAAACATCAAGGACAAAAACATTATTGTTTGATTAGTTATTAACTTTATTGAAAAATAAACTTTCAAGAAGTGGTGTGAAGTTAGTTGCCAATCCAAACGAAAAATTTTGTAAAATGGATGTTTTTTTTATTATACACATTTCGAAAACTTAAGTAAGCATAAAATAAAATTTTTGCTAAAATGAGAGAAAATGGCATTGTGAGCAAAAGACTCTCATTATAAGCTCATAGACTTGATTGTATATACTTTACACAATTAAATACAGTACGTAAGAATTAACATTAGATGTTATTTAATTGCAGACTGGCAATAACATCAAATATGCTAAGAAGCACTAAATGCATGTCTTTCTGAACTATTGAAAATTGCGTCAGTGTGAAAAGTGCTCCATCTATGTGTTGATTATGAGAGGTTACTTTTGAGTTTAGAAAAAATATTTTGTTTGCACATAAAAAAGATTTTTTTTGTGTGGATGGGAAAAATGACTGGTTTGTTTACTCTTTAAAGTCAAAAATATCATGTGAGAGATTTTTTCTAATATCTAAAGCTATATTTTTTCAGCACCTTTATATTGACAATTTTTATTCATATCAAGAATTAACATTTAGACCTTCTTATTGTAATCCCTATTTGCATGCTTCATTGAAGATTATTAAAAATTATTTATTTTAGAACCTTTAGGAAGTAAAGCATTTTCACTTCAGAGACTTAAAAAAAGTGTAGGGTTATAACTATTAGAATATGGAAAAAAATTACCGTTTCTTGCTCTATGAGAAAACCAAAAAACCTTGGTAATTTTGACCGAAGCTCTTTGGCAAAGATTTTTGTAAAATAAACAATGAAATATGTTTTTATAATAATTGATAAGATTTGGTAAATGTGGTAAAATTTCGTAATTTTATCAGGATACCTTAAAAGCATGGCATAACAACTATTTATTCAGTTAAATTCACTTTTAAGTTTTGTATTTTTTTACTAAATGTGTGGTAACGAGAGCTATAATTTTGAAAGTCAGAATTTCATGTAGAAAGTTACCATATGAACGAAAAATTACCAAATGAATAAGTTGGGGAATTAGAATTGTGACATTTTTTACCAGATATGTTGTCAACATACAGTACAGTAATTTTATCAGAAATCTTAGCAAGTAGTAGGCAATAGAACCTTACATTATGATTTAACATAATAGATGCTGAAACATTCTTAAACAAGCATATGATTTTTAATACAAATTTAAAAACAGAAAAAGTCTCTTGTTTACATTTTGATATAATATTTATCAATATATATTAATTTATACTGAAATTGTTTCATACACAAAAAGAAGTTAGAGTATATAAAAATATGTGCATAAAATTTTCTTCTTTGAAATTAGTTTTCTGTCTTTCTGCATTAAGGAAACAGAAGATGTTATTAGGCAAAATGAAAAGTCTTTTTCCAATCAAATATCTGTCGTGAAAATAATGTTTTTAATGGCATAACTTTTGGGAAAAGAGAAGCAGCAGAAGATGGTTCTGAGCAAAAATGTCTTAAGGTCTTGTTGTCAATCTTTTTGCGAAATAAGTCAATTGATAGTTTTTTTGAGATCATATATCAGGTCCTTTACCTGAAATAAAATAATTTTGTAATAATCAATTTAAATAATCTCTGTCATTGAAAAATGATTTTATTAATTTCTTAAAAAATGCATTTCCTTATTACATTTCTATTTATTTATCTATGATTTCTTTTTCTAAGATTTTTCTTATTCTTGTTTTTTTTTTAAAAAAAAATTACGTTTATGTTTATTTGTCTATTTTCTTATAAATCTCTTATTAATAATTACTATAAATTTTTCAGTGAAATTTTCATCAATCCCCGTTCAACATTTAAATTTTAAAAAGTAATAAAATAAAAAAAGGTCTTAAAAAGCAAATTTTCCACAGTTATACAATAGGTGGCCCCAACTTCCGTAAATGCTTCTTATAGTATCATTTGATGTTTAACTGGTTGTCCTTGTTAAAGTGAAAACTGCTTCGCCTGGTCTATTAAATGTCGCACAGTTTTAATGATAAAACGAATAAACTACGTATTGGGCGAACCAAAAGAGACAAGGAGAGAAGGAACAGTGGATATTAAACAATGCTGACACAGTTTCCTATATGGAATTTTCGGTATCGGAAGATCAGATTTTATAATTTTCAAATGAAAATGATGACAAAAGCCTGTGAGTGAGCACTAAACAAGCATTCACTGGGAAAATATTGGATTGGAAAATCAACACAAACAATAAAATAAAATGTATTGAAATGAAGTTTGAAAGCGTAAGTGATTACTTGACAAGAGCTCACAAACATTTTACTAAGTTTAACCGTAGAGAGTTAGAAATTTCTGAACAAGAAGTAGTTCATTATGCAAAAAAAGTAAAAATTGGCAAAAATTAGAGAAATTATAAGACCGCAGAAAGAAAAGAAAGTTGGTGAAATTTGAGAATTCTTCTAGAAGAGCTAAAAATACTCAGTCAGTTTACTAGAACAAATCAAATCCAAACCGGAAAATAACATGTTTAAGGTGCGTTAGGAATCAAGAATCCAATTCATATCGCTCGAACTTTAGAAATAAAACCAGCATTTCAACATATTTAGACGAAAAGAGAACATTTCTGTATAAGAACTTCGAAAATCGAAATAAGTTCGCAATATTAAATTGGCTATCCATAATCTGCAAACCGTAACAAACTTAAACTCCAGTTGTGATCGTGTCGTAGAACTGAAAATATTGACTCTAAAAACTTAACGCTTGCAGTGAAGCAAACATCTTAGGTGTATCTTAGTACAGCAGATAATAATATGGGAAACCAGGCTTCCGGAGCTTCTTTACACGTGTCCAAAGATAAAACTTATTTTGAAAATTTCAAATTCATGAATTGATCACTTAACAGGTAAGTACTCAATTTTTAAGCTTGAAGGTATAGGAATTGAAAATGAAGAAAAAGACAAAACTATTGTCAACTACTGCGGAAATATTCTTACTATTAGTGATGTAATATTTGTTCTAAATAGATTTAAGTGGTAATTCACTTTTTGTCTCTGAGCAAAGTGATAAAGGCTATAAATTAGAATTAGATAAAAAGAATATTTTGATTTTATGTAAAGACATAGTACATATTAAATTACTTGATTTACTAACATTCCGTACTCATAAAATTTATCCTAAAATTAAAATAATTCTACTTCAGCATGAACCAATTCTATTGGTTCATGCTGATTTAATAGCACCAATAAATGCTGATTCCTTGGGTAATTCCAAATACGTTTTTAGTATTTGTTGATGACTATTCTAGAATGTACTTCTCCTATTTTGTAAATATAAATGCAAAGTGTTTGGCATGTTTACTATTATAAGGAAATGTATGAAAATTTAATGCATAAGAAAATCAAATGACTCAGAGAAGATAATCAGTTACAATTTAAGAATAATGATTTAGAAAAATTTGGTATAATTCCCACAAAAAATGCACCTTATAATTTCGAAAATTACACTAAAGCTTATAGCAACAGTAAAATACTTGGCACAAAGTTTATCTTGCCATGTCCCAGTTTATCTTTTGATAAATGTTTATACATTTAACATAGTTGTATAAATGTTTTGAGAAAATGCATTTTATCTTGGTTAAAATATTTTTGAAAAACTTAAACTATAGTTATGTTAAAGTTTCGTTTTACGGTAAATAATTTAATTTTTTAAGTGTACTGCAAATGCAAACTGGGGCAATTTTGAAGGGGAAAATATTTCAAGATGTGTAGTTATATGTTAGTTAATTCTTCGATTTTGTAGAAAAAAATTTGAAAAAAAAATTTCCAACTGGTATTTTTAACATGCTTTCTTCCAGAATTTAAAAAAAAAAATTAAAAATATTTAATCAAAACAAGTCTTAAACTAAACATTTTATGCTAGATGGCATAAAAAATATAAATTTCGTCATTAGGCGTGTTTTTTAAAAAAAGAAAATTATTGAAGTTGTTGGTATACCTTTAAGAGTCTAGAAGCACACACAGCAGCAGGATCCTAGAAATTAAAGATTAGTGTATCAGAAACAAAACATAGATTATGAAATGAATTATTAACATATATATGACAGTAAGTTGGAGATTAATTCATCTGTGTAAAAGTGTCAAAATTGGTTTCACTTATTTTTTAATTTTTTATTATTTTTTTTATTTTGGAGGAATAGAGGATTCAAAGGTTTTTAAGAAAAAAAAATTTTATACTGCTAAGCAACAAGTAACTAGTTTTACTAATTTTAATCCCATTCATGTCTTCAATGATTCAATCGGATTTAAACCTTTTTTTCTTGCTTCAGTATTTCTATAATATTACTAACATGAATATTTGTTTCATCTAACACACTCAGGAATAAAAGTCTCACTTTTGATGATTCAGCAATGCTTGAGCAGTATTTCGTTAATTTTGAAAATCATTTCTTTACGAAATCACGTGATTTGTGGCAAAACGCGAACTCTCAAATGTATGATGAAAATGTTTCCTTAATTTGAAACCTCTTCGTAGTGTATTGTTGGAGATTGTTAAATAGAATGACGAATAAAGACTAGACACTCAAACATAAATTGACGCATTATGCTGACCGATTTATATGGTGGTCAGGAAGTTGACCTTGTACCTGGAAGATCAGGAGTTCGAATCCCCCTTCGGGCATGGGTGTAATTCATCAATCTTTTCTTGTTGTGTCGTACCGTCTTAGTATTCCCCGCGTTTAAGTGATTATTGAAAATGTTAGATTCCACTACAAGTGTTTTTTTGGAAAAAAAATAGATGACGAAATATTTTTTTGATTCGAAAATCGTTTCCTTGAAGAAAAGATGATAGTTATTTCGTCACTTTAATGAAATTTTTGTGCGGAGCATATACCAGGGAACGGTTTCGTCAAAAACGAAGAAAAATTCGTAATAATCAATTATCCATTTTTTTTCAGTGAAGTTTTGCGAACATTGGATAAGTTTAGTTTAAATTTGAGTATTTGCAGGTTCAACGTTCTGTATTTCGGCGAAAACGTTATAAGTTTCTACTTTCTTCCTGGCAGTTCAGACAATTTCAACTGTGTTTCAGTCGTAATCGCTAATCTAGTGCTCATAAGCTTTAAGTGCTTTGTTAAAAGATCTGACACTATGTTTTTTCTTGAAATAGTAAACATTCATATTTGAAAAGTAATTTTTTGAGCAACGCTTTTTTCCATGGATTACTGGCCCCCCTATCGCCATATTTGTCATCTCTTGGGCTTTTTTTCCAATGGGGTTTTCGGAGAGGTATGGTTTACGAGAAGTATTGAGTAACTGCTAGTTAGATTGATGAGTTGAAAATAATATCACTATCAATGTCTAACAGGCTTTCAATCAGGTTTTATATTTATTAAAGGGGGCGTCTTCCGAAGTTAATTAAATCAAACGTGCTTTTTTTACCCGCCTTTTTTTCAAACGTGTTAACCGTCGGAATCACTTTTCTCATTTACTTCATTTGCCTTCACAGTTATTTGCTTTACTTGCTCATTGGATCATTTCAATCTAGTGTTGTACAAATGGTGAAATTCTTTTAAAAATAGCGGGTAACTGGGCTATATGTAGTACATCAAGGGAAACTTCTGTTTTTTATACTTTTCCCTGATTCTTAGAAATATCATTTGGAATAAATAATTCACAGTATATCCAAAATATAATTCACACTACAGTATTATCCTCATTTTTTGAGACGCAACAGTTTTAAGTGTTTAGGTCAAATACATAGAATATAATGAATAGTAGGAAAAAAATGCATACTATTAAATTAAGTAAAAACAGAAGTAGCATTTCAGGGTTAAAAGCAAAATTTTGGTTAGGTCAATGAGTAATGTCATTAAAGTTTAGTTTCGTAAAACTGGGCTGTCCTGAGCATTTTACAGATTTTTCTTCTACGCACATTCTTTATATTAGTAAATAAACTGCGTGAACAACTAATAATAATTAAAACAAAGGTATAACACTATTTCTTTTTGTACGAACATTTCGCTTTTGGTTCGAATTAGAAAAAAAAAAGGTTCAAGTCATATTACAGGTTCAGATCATCTCGAAACCTGGAATTTATATCATATTCATGTGATGCGTTTTTGCTTTATAAAAATGCAAGATATATCAGATCATATTAATTCGGTATTGAATAAATATATTGTTAAAATAATGAATTTCAATAAAAATAAAATTAGAAAACATGAAGATTCGTGTCATAGGGATCTGGATGGTATATTAAAGTAAATTATGAAATAACACTGAGTAAATTTAAGTAGAAGAGAATTTTTTTACAGAATAATAAAACATTATAGCTTATAAAATCACCAAAATGCAAGCTTTATATGCTCACAGTTATTTCTATAAACTGTCTGAAAATGTTACGGGTCAAATAGAGGATCAACAAATAAAGCAAAGGTTTCAAAATTCGAGTAAAATCAGTACAATTGGGTACTTACAACTCGAGAGAAAAAATGTGTGAATAGATATAACCATGTGATTTAAATCACAGAGTTGGGAATAAACACGTGGTTGTGCTTGGTTGGGGAACGTTACAGCAATTAGCATTGATTTATGATCACACTGAATCAATTAGCAAATACGATTTAATAGAATACCTGTAAGAGGTGTCCCACGTGTACATCGAATTTTATTTTTGAATCAAGGCATATACGAAAGCCGCAATCTATTCACGATATATATGTACGTGTGTGTGTGTGTGTGTGTGTGTGTGTGTGTGTGTGTGACTTCACTTGCAGGTATCCAATCTAAAATATCTACCTGACCCACTCATGACCCCTTCACCATTATTTGAAGGAGACTCCTCGTCTTTGGTCCTCCGAGCAACAGCTCCAAGAAAATGAAATGCATAAACTATTATGCTGAATTACTGATGTGAATATTTATAGTTAGGTAAGAAAATACGCGTTTATTATAGTTTGGTAAGAAAAATAAAAAATATATCGGCTTTTCATATTTTATATTAGGTTTTCGAACCATTTCTTAAACTTTACATATTATGTATATATTGAGAAACAGAAGAATGCATTTTAATGATTTTAAATAATTATTTTACTTCACGCACTTTAAAAAAGGAGTTATCTTTGAAAAATAAAGGAATTATGATTTTCGAAAATTAATTTATTGAGAACTATACTCATCAGATATCGTTCATTTACACAGAATAGTTTTAATTTTGAATTTCCCGATTTTCAATTTTTAATCAGATTTTTAAAATCGAAGGCATTTTGGAAATGAAATTTTCTCATTGATTAAGCGGAAGCCACTGTCTTAAAATAAGCCATAGACGATTCAGTTTTGTCAAATATTTTATAGATATCACCAGCGGTTTTTGTTTGCTTATAGCTCTAATGAAAAAAATTTTTTTATAGTGAGTTCTGCAATACTTAATTATATTTTATTCATTATGCCAGGTTATCTGTGACAGCATAAGCAGACAACGTCATTAGATTAGTATTTTTAAGGCTAATACTAATCAGGTTAATCTTATTCAGGGGCTCTATTTAAGGTTATCTGAAACCACGAGTTTATTTTTTTCGTTATGCTCTTATAACATGTTTTTATAAAACTCAATAATTCAAAATCGACTGTAATTGAAATACAATTTGTACCTAAAAGCTAAATTAATGAAGAAATGGAACTATTTCGTTATGGGGTACTACAGAAAGTCGCCATACTATTGTTGAAGCCATTAATGGGTACTACAGAAGTAATAAGCATTACTTAATGGTAAATGATGCAGTTTTAATAGGTTCCTAACTCTTACATAGGGACACCGTATTTTAGAGTAAATTTGGTGCCGATAGCAGCTTCACCAATACTGTGCATTTGTGTTATAGATTTATTATAAATATAGATAATTATTGGAGAAAGTATCTTGATTGTGATAAATTTTAAATGTCATAAGTTATCTTGAACAACATCATTCACTGAATGCAGTTTGTTGTTATTATGGTGGGATGAGCTTCTAAAAACGCGTTTTATTTAATCTAATTTGTTAAAGCTACCGAGAAAAGGGAGAAGTAATCCGTACTTAAAATTAAATTTAGAAGTTGTGTTTGTCTGGCTGTCTGTGAGTCCGTTTACTAAATTGCAGACATACTGTAAGCTCTAAAAACGAGATTAATAAAGAATCTAAATAAGTAAAATTATAAACGAATTACGAAGCCCGATTTTTGATTTTTTTTTAATTATATTTTAAATTCAGAGACATTTAAAAAACGAAATTTTCTCATTGATTTAAAGGAAGCCAGTGTTTTAAAATAAGCTATGGTAGATTCAGTTTTTTCAAATATTTTAAGGATAACTCTTGACTCATAGGTCTAATAAAAGAAAGCTGTTATACTTCCTTATATTTTATTTGCTATGCCAGGTTATCTGAATGATTATCGTGATCTTGGCCAATTAGTAATTAAAGTACAATAATTAGCTATTGTATTATGTATTAGCTATGCAAAATTGATGGAGAAATGATACTCAGTTCGTTTATGAGAGCGTAAAAAATCAGCAAACTATTATTGATGTTAATGACGCTTAATTCATTTTAATGATAAATAATGAATGACATAAAGATATATTATGAGCTAAAAAGAAAAATTATAGAGAAAATGTACTTATTCGTTACGGGGTACCATAAAAAGCCGGGGTACCGACGACATACTATTATTGACACCAATGTTGCTTTATGATGGTAACAGGCACTTATTGGCATAATGGTAATAGGTGAAGTTTTAATAGATACCAAATTTACTCTTATATAGCATAGAGTAAACTTGGTGCCGATTACAGCTGCAAAAGTATTGTACATTTTTATGATTGATTTATTATATAGATAGATATTTTAAGCAGTAACTTGACCGTGGCTAATTTTGAATATCATGAGTCGCCTTGAGCAACAGTATTATGCCAGATGATGCTGAATACAGTTAGCCTTTATTTTGATAGAATGAACTACTAAAAATTTGCTTTTCTTGATCTAATAATGTAAAGCAACTGAAAAAGTTAACAATTAATAATAAATAAAAAAACTATTGAAATAATTTAGCGTTATTATTTGTGTCGGTATTTGCCTGAGAATTTTGTGGACGATTTTGTAGTGTTGTTCATTTCAGATTAATTGATGCGTTTCATTTCACCGCGAACGTAGAACGGGCATTCAACTAATAAAATAAAATTATGATAACTTATTATGAGGATGCAATAGTCACATTTTTGCATGTCAAAACTAGATTGTTCTCATAATTTTATTTTACCCTCCGGAGATTTACATTTAATGCTTTGAAACTAATAATTTGGTTATTGTATATCCACATGTGAAATATAAACTTCATAAATGGTATCAAAAGTCACATAGTTAATTTCAACTACGGAACAACGGAGATATTGTATGAATTTACCTCGCCCTCTAAGACGTGGTGAATCACGTGGTGGTTCCTTGTCCTTCTTAATGTCTTTTCTTTCTGATGTGGCCACTTTTTCAGTTGCAGCTAAAAACAGATAATCATTCGAAACTAAATGAGATATTGAAAACTTGATACTTAAAAAAGAAGGGTCAAATACAATACTCTTAGAATTTTCGTTCTAAAATTACGGTAAAATAACCGTAACCAGTATGTCCATCTAATTAATCGTAAAATTTATGGAAAATAAAATTTTTAGCTCTTCGGGTTTGAAACCACTTGCCATTAGTAACGTTTTTTTAACCATTTACAACTAGCATGGTTTCAATACTGTTCAAAGAAATTTAACTGGAATCAGGCTTTTCGATAGGTAAAGGGCAGTTTAGTTAGGTTGTGGTTGAGTTGTGTTTTATCAAACGAACCGTGGAATGTGGTTTAATTAGTTTATCTGGTTGTTTCACCTATAGCAAGAGATAAGGAACACTAGACGTGTTACCGTTTGGTACTAACTTCTATGCGTGAATGAGAGTATCGTATTGAAATATTCCAAAATGGGGAGTGTTGGGAACTCTTCATGTGTTAAAGGAAATGGAGGAAATATTGTGGTGACAGCGCTGGAACTCTCTTTCTGCCGGTCATGATATTGACAGATTTGCCCTCTCTGTCATAATATATAGCCAGCTTCAAGGAAAATTGTGGCTTCATTAGATATAATTCCAGTTTTTTATCCGTATTATGTGAAAGCATTTAAAAGCGGTTTTTCTCTTAGTTAAGAGTTTAAATACCATCTAATTTATGGTTATTTGACTACTTTTCTTTTGAATATGGTAAAATAACAATTATATAAAATTTCATTTAACCATTTTTCCAATAAATTTTTAATAGGAAAAACTTATTGCCTGATATTTCCTTATTGCTGGAAGTGAAAACTGTAAAAAGTGCCTTATCCAGCATTAACAATGGTGTCAAGAGCACAGTGTTCATTTCTTGTTATCTCAGGTGAATCGAACACTCAAAAATCACGCGTTTGCTGAGTCCTTGACAAGTGTGCACTAGTGGCTGCAGAAATTCCGTAAAAATCATGTTATGAAAAGCTTCAACGGAACTCAATACATCGCTGATTTTTCCCCTTCGAATAAAACAGCCATATTTCTGAAACGTGCAAAAACGTGCATATTTCATTTAGACGTGCTAAAACAGGAAAGGTCAATATGCCACACTGATTATATAATCTCTTCATCAGGTCACACGGTTATATCACCAAAAAGGTGAGTGCTTTCTAATATTGCATCATTATAGCGGAAGCACAATCTAACAAAACATTTGTGTGAGGAGCACTAAAAGGTTTTTTGAAACGGAATAGAATAGAACACGTTAAGCAATAAATATTAAGTAATAAATCACGTAAAAAAATCACAGTTAAAAAGAAATAAATCACGGATGAAAAGAAAAAAGTTTAAAAAGGAAAAAGAAAAAAAATTTAAAAAGGAAAACGAAAAAGAGACTAAAAAAGAAAAAAAAAAAAAACAAAAAAAAAGCAAGACGAAGCATAAAACGAAATCTATAAGGCGAGTAGCGAATTCAAATAAACTTACGGGAACGGGAAATATTTCAAAAATGAAATAAAATATTTTCTGCCGGATTACAAAGTATGAAAGATGAAGCGCAAATTGACGTAATATTGTATCGATTGTATTATTCCATTGTATTTATATCTTTTGCTTCGGCTATATTGATGCAACATTACTCTTTCTTACGTAATTTTCGTTTTCACTTTTTTCACTTTCTATTTATTTTCCACACGTTTTATCTACATTTTGAGCATATTTTATGAACAGCTTATGCACCACAGTAAATTATTGATTATCTTAATCAACACTTATTATCTCAATCTTCTTCGTNGTGGAGGCAGTGTTATGGTTTGGGGAGCAATGGCGGCCGCTGGAGTTGGCAATTTAGTGTTTATCGATGGCATAATGAATCGATTTGAATACCTGAAAATTTTGCAAGACAATCTACTTCCATCGGTTCGAAAATTGGGACTTGGGAACAACTTTGCCTTCCAGCAAGACAACGACCCAAAACATACAGCTAAGATTGTTAAGGAATGGCTACTCTATAAAACGCCTAAACAGCTCCATTCACCGCCACAGTCCCCAGACCTTAATCCCATCGATCACCTTTGGGAGGAAGTTGATAGGAGAGTTCGGGAGCAATCGGTAACAAGCAAGGTAGCCCTAAAGAAGGCAATAGAGCTTGCATGGTCTCAAATTACACCTGAGACGACAAAAATTCTGGTTATGTCGATGCCAAACCGAATTCAGGCAGTTGTTACTTCAAAGGGAGGTCCTACAAAGTATTAATGTTACATTTTTTGGCATTTAATTCTGAAAGTATGTATTGTTCTGTCTCTGTATGTAGACTTTTTTGACTATATAATTTAACATGTTGTTAATTTTTGTCATATTTTAACGAATTTGTTCATAATTTTTTTTTGTTAGATATGAGTTATTATCCAAGATGCTAACGAAAATAAAGTTGTATATTCAAAAATATGAGTAAAGTGCTAGATCTGCGAATATTAGCGGGTGTATGTAGACTTTTCTGACTGACTGTATATATATACAGTGGTGGCCAAAAGTGTGGACACTTTTTGAAAGTTTCATGTTTTTCAACTTTGTGTGCTTGTAGAATATATTAATTTTCACTAAAATACAAACGTTTATGCATCAAATTGAAGGTAATTTAATGCAAAATTTAATAATAAATACAGTATTACAATATCTGTATTACAAAAAAAGTTATGCAATTAATAGTAAGATCTATCTTAGATTTGCATTTTTTAAAGTGATATTTACACAATCAATACTTAGTAGGATAACCCTTAGTTTTTAAGACAGCTTCACAGCGTCTTTTCATCGAGTGAACGAGTGTTTGGAGTTCATCTTTCGTAATCACATGGTGCCAAGAATCAATTATAGCTTCACTTAGTTGTCATTTATTGGATGGACGTTTTTTTCGTACAAGAATTTTCAAACGTCGACACAAAAGTTTAATTGGATTGAGATCAGGGCTGTTTCCAGGACATGGTAATATATCTATGCCTTTATTTTGAAACCATGCTTTGCATACTTTTGCTGTGTGGCATGGAGCTGAATCCTGCTGAAAAATAAATGATGAGTTGTTGGGGAAGAGATCCCTGATGGAAGGTATCAATTTTGGTTTCAGGACAGTTTCGATGTATTTTTTGGCATTCAGGATGCCAAATCAGGCCGAAAAAAATGCACAAGTGCTACTACCGATAGAAAAATTAAAAGGCTATGCTTTCAAGATAGAAAAATGTCATCAGATGCCATTAGATGTGAAATGAAAACAGCTGGTATTGCAGTAAGTTCAAGAACAATCAGTAGAAGGTTATCGGGATTTGGACTACAAGCTAGAATTCCGAGGGAAAACCATATTTAAATCAAAAGCAACGCGAAAAACGAGTTAAGTCGGCAAAAGAACACATTAAATGGTCAGAAAATCAATGGAAGCAAGTAATCCGGAGTGATGAGAGTAAAATATCGATCTTTGGAAGTGATGGTAGAAAATACGTGAGACGTAGAGTAGGTGAAGCGCTTCATCCTGTCTGCACTGAAGCAACTACAAAAAATCCTACAAATGTCATGATTTGGGCATGTATATCTGCAGATGGTGTGGGCCGAATTCAAGTGATTGATGGCATCCTGAATGCCAAAAAATACATCGAAACTGCCCTGAAACCAAAATTGATACCTTCAATCAGGGATCTCTTCTCCAACAATGCACCATTTATTTTTCAGCAGGATTCAGTTCCATGCCACACAGCAAAAGTACACAAAGCATGGTTTCAAAATAAAGGCATAGATATATTACCATGTCCAGGAAACAGCCCTGATCTAAATCCAATTGAAAATTTGTGGCGAAGCTTGAAAATTCTTGTACGAAAAAAACGTCCATCCTATAAAAGACAACTTATTGAAGCTATAATTGATTCTTGGCACCATGTGATTACGAAAGATGAACTCCAAACACTCGTTCACTCGATGAAAAGACGCTGTGAAGCTGTCTTAAAAANTTTTTTAACAACAAGCAGTTTTTTTCTCACCAAAAACATTACTCATTAAAAAGAGTAAATTAAAAATAAGCATGGATGATTTTTACATTAAAACTTTAAATTTAAACTTTTAGACCCTGGTTATTTTGTAATTCTGGTGAGTTTGAAGTGAAAATTTGTTTTAGTTATTTTGAGACATATTGTTAACAAAGATGACATGGCTGCTAGATTTTGAATAACTCGCCTTTTTGGCAGGCTTGATTTGACCCCTTTCCATTTGTTTATAACTGTTTGTTCGTGTTGCAAGCTGTGTACCATCTTAACACATTAGTGTTAGCATATTGTTCGAGGAGCAAGATTAAGTTTAGTAATAAGTATTCAAATACCACGTTTGCAAGAATCTTAACACAATGATCAGGTTGTGAGCCAAATGGCTTTAAAATACACCGAAAACAGTAACCCGGAAGTATAAGTGGCATACAGCTTGCAGCGCTCCCTAGTGTCGAAAACACCATCCATATTGAACTTTTAAATAAGGAATTAATAAATAGTAAGAATTTTAATCTTAGTGAATTAAACAATAATAATATCATAAAAAAATTTTAGCAGAGGCTAAAAATCAAAATTATGATTGTACAATTTCCATTCTTAATTATCAGTCCCAAGTTTCATTACATTTTTATCAAATTTAGAACAATCACTTAAAGTAGTAACAATATTACAAAAGAATGCAAAATTACTCAGCTTATTGGGTGTTAAAATTATTAATAAGCTAATTTACACGATTTTTTTATCATCTAGTTTTTTTTTCTTATCATGAGCAATAACAATTTGGACAAATCCGCGGCTGAAAATTTTTCTAATATTTAATTAAATGTTAACACTTCATCTTAAGATCATCAAAAGTAAAATATTATTTTTAAAATTTGACAAATAATTTAAATGTTATATTTTACTAATTATGAACCTTGAATTGTCTAGTATAATGCATAATTACCACGCGCAAATCTAGTTTTGGGCCAATTCATGCTGGCAGACGAGTCATACGCGGTTCTGTACCTCAGTAAGAACACGCCTTTAAAAATATATTTCCATATATTGAACTATTGAACTTAACTTTTGTGTTTTTGCTTGATATTTTTAATTTTTGAAATTGGTTTCTTTTCTTTTTTGTTGATGCTTTTCTCACTAATGCATTGATATATTTTGCTTTGGCTCTATATTTGCTTTCTTTTTTCTTCTCTTTTTAAATTTTTTCTCTTAATAAATATCTTAAATTCCTGATCTTTCTCTATAGATATATATATATATATATATTGGTTTCTACATGAATTATATGAAAAAAATTATTTTCTGAATTTTTAAAGGCGCTATGTTCCTAAAGCAATAGTGTCATTAAAAATACTGAGTTTACAAAGGAAAAAGGAAAGACAAAAGTCAAAGTCATAAAAGTCATAAAAATCAAGGAAATTTCATGACAATAGAAACAATATTTTACATGAATTTTTCCTTTGTAGTTTCTTACGTTGAACAGAATGAGATTAATTTGGTAACCACCTTAAGACATATAATAACCAGTTATAAGGGTTTCAACTTTGAGTACTTTTAAAATAGTACAACTTTAACTTATGCCTAATTTAACTTTCGATATTGCTAAGTGGGCAAGGATGATATCGCTTTCTTTTAAGTATTTTACGTTTTTCAAATGAGACTAAACATGGGTTCAGAGGTTACAAGTTTTTTCATACATGAAAAATAATATACTCATTTTATTATATTAATCACGAATGTCTCTGTATCTATTTATGTATATTTTAAAAAAAAATCAATGAAATATTAACCGATAACAAAATATTAATATTAATCGAGTGAGCATGTTCACAAATGCCAGAATAATAATTCTTTCTAAGCGTGGGCTAAGCTGAAACTGACTGAGTTATAAGTTGCTCAGGAATGAAGATTTAAAAGTGATCATATTATTTATACTGGCTAAATTTTTAGTACTTCGTTTCAAGAAGTGTACCAGACAGAAATATAAAGTATGTGAGCTATGATAAGCAGGTAAAAAAAATGCAATATCTAAAATAGCTTACTTTGACCCATTAACGCCCACTGTTCTCAATTGAGGTCAGTCAATAAAACATTATGAAAATTTTTTATTTTTATTTTAAAAATATTTTTTCTTTTCTCGGAAGATAGTTGGCAGCACTATTAACACATCTTCAACATTTTTAATAAATATTCTGCTATATTTGGTTTGTTATTTGGATCGCCATTTTGAGATTTTTTTGGCCTCACATAAGCTTCTTCTTTTTGTGCAGTCATATCAAATAAAATAAAAGCAAATTATTTTATTTAATACAGTTTTTCTCTTAAGAGTATATGTCTACATATTACGCTAAATAAATTTGTTTTTATTGTTTCTTTTCTTTTTATATAACATTTTATTTTACTGTCTTCAATTGAGGACACTGGGCGTTACAGCCAAATTTTAAAGAATTTTCCAGAATATGTTTTTATTCATTTAATTATGCATACCTGTTTGTATTTTGATAACGTAAGTGATTTATATAATTAGCAGGCATTTTTTAAAAAATATTATTTCCTTTATTTTAGGAAATTATTCCACCTTGTACGTGTTTTTTAAATCTTTGTATTTTTCTTCAAAAATTCAATGCAATACTACAACCCTTAAATTTCTGACAATAGTATAGGATTTCTTACAATAGCTCAGGAATATTAGTTCTCAAATATATTTAGGCAGTTATCATTTCAACTCCTCCTGAGGTCGATGAGAAGGATTTGAATGGAATGTCAATAAATCAATTACAATTGCAACGAATTTCGAATAAATATATTCTGTGGGGGCAAACAATTTTGTGGTGCAAAGTACAAAAGGAAAGAGTACCTGTGCAGCAATCATACAATCAAAAAATCATACGTGAGTACAACACTTTCATTGGGGGGGGGATCAACATATCTGCTTCTTAGTAAAGCACACAAAATCAATAAGGGGCAAAAATGGAATAGGTGTTTATTTACAAGAATGATAGACATGCAAGTAGTGATTGCTTACATTTTGTATAAAACTCTTAACAAAAAAGAGAGTTAGAAGCAGATTTGAATAAAGTATATTCGAGGTAAGATTGTCGTAGCATATTTGAAATAAGGTTAATTTAACCTCTACTGCTGAAGTGAATTACGATCCTATTGGACATACAATGCAAAAAGGGAGAGGCAAAGACATTGTCAGATGGAAAATTGTACTTCAACACCACAAATAAGAAATGCAACGTAACCTTATGCATATTTGCATATGAGAAATTATTTAGTATATACTTGCATATTTTAAATGCTTTTATATACTAAATATTTATGTTAGTTCTTCACTATAAAACTTAATCCTAATTAATTATTCAAATCGAAACACTTTCTCACACTTTTAAAAAGCCACATCCTGTTCTTAAATCTACTTTTGGCTGATGTATGCATACATTTACGTAAAGACATTTTCCCCTTTAATCTTCGTGGGAATCATTCGACCTATTTCTTAAACCAATAGTAATTTCTAATGTTTCCCTCTTTTCCCTAAATAGAGAAATTTTCGGGTTTTTTTTGCAAGATTTTTCCTACCAGAAAGACTGATCGTCGATGGAGTTAACAACACTTTTCACTCGCTACTCGGCAAAGAATGACATAATAAACTTCTTTTGCTTTCATTAAAACACACACACACAGATATATTCTATAAATTTCCTTACTTTTCTTTGGTCCAATATAAATGAAGCTGTCAGATGTCAACGAATCTAAAAAGAAATAGAGATCGTGAATAGTGAAAAATGAAAGAGGTGCAATTTTCAGTATCAATAATTTACAAATATGATTCAGAATAAAGATGATCTATTCTCTCATAACTAAGCATATTGATGACTAAAATTATCTTATTAATTTCAATAAAAAAGCTAAATTCTATGGGTATTCCGAAGTAAAATTTCCATTTCTATGATAAAGATAAAAATATGTAATAAAAATGTTAAAATATTTTTCTTATGGAAATTTTTCCGAAATTTACCAAATTTATCTCGACACTCGTGTTTTTAACTATGAATTCTTTTATATTCTTTTATATTCATTTATATATTAAATATAACTTAAGTAATATTTAACACACTCTATATAGTGTCGTTATAAATTTTCAACTCTTCCAAAAAAAATTTCTAATAACTTTTTAACAATTTTTTTTATCAATTTCTAACAAGTTTTATTTAATAACGAGAGTTTAGCGTTTAAAAATAAAAATTCGTGAAAAATGTATCTTTTTAAATTTGAGGCAAACAAAAAGCATTTCTTTTCGTTTCTCTCAAAATTATGACATTTTAAGACGAAATTCGATATTTAAAAAGGTTCATCAAAAGTTAGGCTCATTCCTTTCCTTATACTCTCAAAAAAAGTTTCTCAAAATCACAAATATAGACAAATTCAAATATCGTTTTTCGATACAAATATAATCGAATTTGAAAAATCAATGTATTCAAAATTGAAATAACACATAGGCAGAAAGTGGGGTAATACTGGGTAGCTAAGATAGCATATAAAATTTAGAAATAAAAGAATTGCAGGGAAAGGCCGACCGGCCTGTGTAGGGACAGGGAACTGTCTTCGCATCAGAAAGGTTCTGGGTTCGAATCCCGGGAATCCCATGGATGCTCTTTCCTTCTCTGTACTATCTGTCCTCACTGTGGGAGTGACGTTGTCTCACCTAATATGGTGCCCCTGAAAGAGGGACCTACAAAATCGCCCTGTATATGCCTGAATTCACGGATGTTAACACAGGTAGGCATTATAAAAAAAGAAATGAGGGAAACAGTAGCAGAAATTTCAATTTTATATGACAATTTAAGAAAATTATGCATGTAATTTACATGTAATGTAGTCAAGACCGTAATCAAGGGATGAGAGGGAAAAGAAATAGACAATTGTTTCGGGGTCCGGGATGAGCGGAGGGCCAGACCAAAATTGTTTGCAAAAAAAAAAAAAAAAANAAAAAAAAAAAAAAAAAAAAAAAAAAAAAAAAAAAAAAAAAAAAAAAAAAAAAAAAAAAAATATGGTGGTCATTAATATTTTTAAAGGAAAATGGCAGAGAATTGCAGTTTCCGTGATCTCATAACAAACACTTGTTAAGGGGGACATAGTTTTAGCTAGAGTGGTTTTAGCCCATGGAATGAGGTTATCGAAACGAAACAGAGATACTTACCGGGCTAAATTTTTATTGCTTGTTATGATATGAATATTTAGTAAATTATAAGAAGCTGAACTGGAAGAAATTTTCATAACTGTAATAGCTAATCAATAAATATACTTTAAAAATAAGAGAACATAAGAGATTTTAAATAATAAAACTAATTTATCTACACAAACACAGTCAATTAATTAACAACTCAAATCATCTTGAATTGTTCATGCCCAATTAAATATTATATTATTGAATTATTGAAGTGTAACTCTGGGTAGGGTCTTCTCCTTGATTACAGAAGTGTAACTCAGAGTTCGTTCATTAGAAAACAAAAACATTTTCGACAAGACATACTGTTTTACCCCACTACTCACTCTCCCCTACTCATTTTTGTGAGAAATGCATAGCCTAAACAGATGGAAGAAAATGGGTGATATTCTTTGGCTGCAGGTAGGATTACGATCAAGGTTCGCTGTTAAATGTTATAGTTATTCGCCCAAGTCAAAGGAGAATTAGGAAGCTTTATACAGTGGTCTCCGCAATGACAAATCATGACATACCTGCCTTTAATTTCTATAATCATAACCGTAATTTTTGAAATTTTGATTCCAATTGCTTAGTCGGGAAATCGGTAATTTTACTTTTTGCTCATTTCGCTATATCTAAGAACTTTTAAGCGAATTGAATGTATGTCATTATGTGCTACTACTGCTGCCACTATATAAAGCTTCCTAACTCGTCTTGGACTGGGGAGTATAACTATGGTGATTTGTGCCTCCTACTACGATCCTGGAGGTCATTGGTTCAATTCCTGCCAACTAACTTCTCACACTATTCTCTCCCCACATCACTTTAGATCTCAAAGTTTCGCTCAAAAATGAGTATATGCTATTTCTTTTTTTTATACATAGCGTTTTCAAATTTGCCTGTAAGTGCTGTTATAAAGAGTATTTATTATGATATATTTTTGTTCAATTTTGCGAAACCATTTCTCACAGTGTAATGCCACTTAACCAGATCTATCCATTATTAACAAAATCTGTTTATAAATAATCATTCTTTACAGTATTGAATAAATTTTATTTAACCCAATAAATCATACTTGCCTTTAGATGACTCTGAAGAACAAGATGGTTCTGAAAAATAAAACATAAAAATATTAGAAGTGCTTCTTTTAAATGATGTTAATATTTTCATAAAATCCTTGAATATTTTTTTTCTCATCATTAGTAGTTTAGTTTGCATGGAGA
The DNA here is from genome assembly GCF_043381705.1 of Parasteatoda tepidariorum. NCBI lineage: Eukaryota > Metazoa > Arthropoda > Arachnida > Araneae > Theridiidae > Parasteatoda > Parasteatoda tepidariorum. The sequence continues at coordinate 99,235,384 of NC_092204.1, read as the reverse complement.
TGCAAGAAGCTACCCTTTGTTTCGAAGTCAGCTATAAAACATTGCCTTAGTATGTTCGAAATTAATTTTTGTTTACGAAAGTCAAATTCACTTGTATTGCACTGTAAATTACTTTTTTTACGAGAAAGTTTCTTCAAGGATGTTCACTACTACAAATAATGAACAGGAATAAGAAAAAATAAATATTTTCTTTAAGAATTTCTTTTAAAGTTTGCTTCTAAATTTTGAAGTTAAAAAATTATCAAAGGATCACAAAGGTTCATCATAATTGTTACTTTTTAATTCCTTTAACAAATCAAACAAAAATTTGTACTGTTGAAGTAAATTCAGAGTAATGTTTTTATTTTCCTTTTTTGCTTATAGGTGGCAGCATGAATGTATCGTAAAATTTTATAATGAAAGTAATTGGGCACGTTCCAATATTCGCACCAGTGTCACCGGTTACACTGGTTTGCTGCACTGACAGTTCCAATATTAAAACTGGTGTACTGCACCGATCGTTCCAATTTTCAAACTGGTGTAACCAGTTAAGCACGAAGTGCACCAGGTTTCAAATCGGTTTTGTCAGTTCGTATGGCGTCATTCCCTTTATATATTTACAAACTTCAGTATATTGCTGCCGAGATCGTCATAAGTTATCTGGATTTTTGAATGGATTTTATTATTAATTTGTCATAAGAACTTGCTTTATCATTGAAAATAAATTTTCTTGTATTAAGTTGAAATATAATGATTATTATTGGAAATGAATTCAGTAGATGAATTGTCTTGATGCTGTTTATAGCAATGGATATCATTCATAAACGTTTTATTTCTGATATTAGTATGTTTTTGTTTTCAAGACTAAGAATTCATCTAAATATTGATTCGTGTGGTGATTAGATTTACTTGATAGATTCACATCGAAAGAATTTAGGCTTGCGATTTTCAATAAACATATCGTTTTGTAAATCAAACAACTATCCTAAGCATTATTGTTAAATTTGTAATTGCGACAGAACTTTAAAAATCAGTTGAAGATTTATTGCTTCATATAGATAATCTCATGCTTTAATATTTTTGTTGTCGTTACGTTTTCACTTAAACATTTTCGTCCAATGTATATTATTTTCAAAATAAACAAATGCAATCAATATTTGTTTGTTAAATTTTGTAGTTAAATTTGATTGTTAAATACATTTCTTTGGTGTTAAATACATTTTCTTCTTTTCTTACGTCCTTTCTATATTCCATAACATCATAACATGCCTGGAACGATAAATATTATCCTAGCTTAAAAAAATTATTCTTTTAGTTTTTACTGTATTATAATAATATGAGTTTCATCAATGGGATTTCAAATATAAACCCTATTTAACTAGCCTTTGACTGACCTATGTTGTTAAAACTAGACCTTCATTGTATTGAGCTTATAATTTGTATTTTATTTGTATTTCTTTTTATAATATTAAATCATTTCTGATAACCACAACATAGTAGTGATGATATGGAAATCTATCCTGTTCTGCACCTCCTTCAGCACACATGCAAATCAATGTCTTAGATTAATAACAGTTTATATAAGAGATTATATTATATTATATAAAAGATATTATATAAAAATTTAGCTTGTGTGAAAGGATCGTAAATAGAACCCAATGACAAAGGTCGTTCACTGGCCTGTGTTATTACAACAAGGCTTTTGATGACAAAGGTTTTTAATATTTATATTTCTTTCATAAATTTAAACTAAAATAAATTCTGAAAATCACAATATAATAAACATTCTAGCATTATATTATGACATGATAATTTTTAACAATATGAAGGTTTTATATCTTATTGGTAAATTTTTAATTTAAACTTTGATTCTGTTTAAAATTTTAAAAAAAATCGACTTCTATTTACATTTCTTATTAGTTCATTACTTTTTTGTTTCAAGATTTCTATTTCTTAATGATAATTATTTTTTAATTCAAGGTTTTCTTTACGTGATTGTTGATCTATATGTAATATAAATTTTATTTTTATAGCATAAAAATTTCTGAAACGCTTATTAATAACTGTCGTTCTATATACTTTTTTCTGGAATTATACTACTAAATCTAACTTTTGGCAAAGTTTCTTAAAAGAAAGACTGAAATAAGTGAATTATTGACTAACCTGTGTCATCTTAATCTTTCGAGATTCTTCATCTTAATCTTAATCTTTCTTAATCTTTGAACGTATTTTAAAAGTTTGATTTAAAACATTTTTGACAAATACAACTTAATAGTTATGACAGGGAGATTTAACTTTATGTGAAACATCTTTGACCACACCATTATTTTACACTAATTACAAACAATAGATAAGTTTATCAGAAACGATTTTAAACTTGATGGCAAAGGTTGCTGTCACTATATGTAATTCTATCACTACAAATTTAAATATTTGTGTCCAACATAGAAAATTTTTTATTACAACAATATCTGCAGATTACAATATTAGTGAATTTCTTATTTAAGACTTATTTTTGAATGTAAACAAATAAACACGCTTTAAACTTTATCATTAGTTCATCTCTTGTTTTGTTGCAACATTTTAGCTTCTTAATTTTTTTAAATTTAAGTTTGATATATATATTTTACAATAAAATGATATTGTTGTGTTAAAATTTTTTTCTTCTTCTTTTTACTTAAATGCAATAATTGTATAGTTTTGATGGAATACTAAAGTTCCCACTTGTAGCAAAATTATAATAACATCTTTTCCTCTTTTGAACACAAACTCATTTCGGGTAAGTATGTTATCTATTTATAAATATTTATTTTATGCCGCACCATAAACTAGTGTATTTCTCTATATATTGGCAACACTATAGTGCTGTATAGTGTTTTAAAGTAAATTTTAAACAGCGTAAGTGCTTCACAGTAGAATTCAGAAAAATGGTTTAACAACTATTTTCTTTCTATTGCTAATACTATTAATGCTAAAATAAAATTTCAAATAACTGGGAAAATAAAATTAGATTTTGAAAAAAAAATTCAACAAGTAACTTATCATACTGAAATGTTAACTGTATAAAAACTTGAAGCACCCACATTGCCAAGCTACCACATACGTGGATGCTCAGACTTTGAACCGAATGAACCTTTTTTTCCTCCTTCTCATAATTAATCAAATTTGTATCTCCGTGTGCTATTTGTAAAATAATAAAAATATTTGGCACTAAGCTTTGCAGTTAGTTATGCATTAAATATTTATTTAGAGTCATTTGGTAATTTTATAGAAATAAACACCATGGTTTTATAATATGTAATTGAGTTTGGTAAAATTTGATAACTTTATCATGATACCTTAGAGCATGGCCTAAAATTAATTTATTCACTTAAACTCACTCTTCAGTTAAGTATTTTTTATTAATTGTGTGTGGGTAATTTTGAAAACCAGAAGTTTCAGAAAATTGTTATCTTGTGAATGGGAAAATTGAAGTGAAATATATAAATGCTACATATTTTGGTTTTATTAACCAGAATTAAGAGGGATTTTTTTATCATACAGTAATCTAATTTTTCCAGACTTTTTTCCTCTGTGCTAACTATTTTGTTAAAATTGTGATCAAAGTACTTTCAACTGGGGCAACAGCTAAAATTTGAAAAAATTGTGGCTAATATATTTCTTAAAACTAATTATGCTGTAAGGAATGGAGCGGGGTTTGAAGTATTAAAATATTTAAATACTGTTGTGCTCTGCATTCGGTTCGATTACCGTTAAAGTTTATATATTGTACAAGAAAATTTTGAAAAGTGACTTAGCTTCTCGCCAATGGTGGCTAGTATAATAATATCTTACAATATGCTCACCAATAAAAATTACCTAACTTCTTTTTCTTTTCTTTTTTGTAAATGCTTAAGCTGCAGCTAAGAAGAAAAAAATATCTCGCAACTGGATTTTGATCTTTTTAGTCTTATCTAACACATGGTTATTTTCTATTTCTGTTAGAGGAACTGAAGAAGTTTCACTTTAAAATTTCTTCATGTAAACAAATTAGCTTTCCTGAAAAATTTCACTATAAAAATATATTTATTACACAGTTGAAGTTAATTTTCTCATAAACATTACACCATATACCATATCTATCAAAATAGAAGCTGTGTTAATGTTTCTAAATTCTGGCAATCAAATTTTAAACTTATTTTGACTGTTTGTCATTGACATTTAAGCTTACAATGAGAGACATTTCAAAGGTGCCATCTCATGTATTTAAAATGCTATCAAATTTACATTCTAAAAGATCTTATAATATTAAGATAAAGTTGCTCCCTTGAGAAAATTCATTATTAAAGTTTGTTTATTATATATTTAAAGTCAATTAATTAGGCTATTTACATGAAGCTTGAAGCAAGCTAAATATTTTTTTTTAATTTAAAAAATCAAAACTCACTCTGGGCAAGGGGGAAAAGAATAGTGTATAATGATTAATTTTTCAAAAATACCCGCATATTTCTAAGAAAAGCAATAAAACTTCACTAAGCAGATTTTTATTTCTGTGATTTACTTAGTGAGATGGTGGATGCATTTTAAAATAAACATTTAATTAGGAAAAATATACACAAAGAAACAGAAACTGATATATAAGATAGATAAGGTAGAAATCTTTATTAAACCCTTTTGTATGTAATTGCTGTTAATGGTGGCAACCCGTGAATGAAGAAGCTTCCTTAGAGGAAGTAAAAGTCAGTCGGCACTGGAAAATGATGGAAGTTGGTGACAACAAAAAAAAATGGTATGATGGCTAAGAAAAAAATTATGTGAGCTATGTATAGCTGTAACCATAGTTAGATAATTGTGCTAACCATAGTTAGATTCCACACGTGGTTAAGGTCTAGTAACACGTGCTGTTCAACCTCCATCTGAATAAGTGTGGCTATCTGTATAGCAATGAAAACGTGTATATCCTTCCTCTCGTTTTTGAAATTGGTGTAAGCCAGTATTTGATGATGACCGATCAGCGGGTACCACGTAAATTGTAAAATTAGGGTGGAAAATGTTTTTATTCCGGTCCCTTAAGGACTGTCTTTTTATTCAACTTAATAAACATTTTTTTGTTTTAATACCTTAAACTGTATTTTTTTTGTAGTATGATAATTGTATTTATTTTACTTTTTTCAGATATGCAGGTAAGGTATCCCATGCTGGGAACGGGGGATCAATAATTAATTTAGTTAAAAAAAAGGGACAACGCGATGGTACATTTTTTTAAACAACAGCACTAAACGGTACAAATTGCTTTCAATATTAATTTTTTTGTACAAATAGCATAAATAATGGCAAATAATGAATTTATTTACGTTGGCAAATATTCATCTAGTTTTAGAAAATCAAGCAGCAAAATTTTGCTCAGTTGAACCCTTTCGATTATTATTCTTACTAGTTTTGCTGCTAAAATAATGACGTATTTATGAATAAAAAAAAAACTTTATTTGATGTGTTCTCTTAATCAGGTAAACTCAGAAATTGTTTGTTCAGTCAAGAGGGGGACTAATATCCGGTTCTACACCACGAGCAGAGGTTATCGAAATGAAACAGAACAATGTACCCGGCTAAATTCTTACTGTATATTTAGTAAGCGTATAATAGGCATTGTTAAAAATAGTTTTTATAACTGAAATGACCAATTAATAAGGATAGGTTATTAGATAGTTGATATAGTAAAACAAATTAATCTATACATTCGCCGTGAATTAATCAGGCTAATATGGTAAGTCCTTCTCCTTGATTACTAAAGTGTAATTCAGAGTCAGTCCTTTAAAAAACTAAGTCCACCAAAATTGTGGTACCCGGTTTTACACCACTCTCCCCTACTCCTTTCTTATCGAACTGTATTGTCTGGAAAATGAACTGAACGGAAAAAAATGTATCGGAGAGATATTCTTTTGCTGCTGATAGGATTGTAACCAATATTCGATGTAAGAAGATTTAATCACCATAGCTGTACACTAAAGACAAGTGAGAATTGAGGAGCTTGATATAGTGCCGCCGCAATGGCAAATCATGACATACTTGCCTTTAATTTCAATGGAACAAAGGCAATTTGGAAAATATGGCTCATATATCTTATTTGGGAAATCAGTATATTAAATTTTATGTTTTGCTCTTTTCGCTATATCCTAAAAATTTTTAAGTCATTATGTGCTCTCGCGCCAGCCACTGTATAAAGCTTAGTCACCCTAGACTGAGGAGTACAACTTTGGGGATTAGAGCATCCTACTAAGATTCCGGAAATCTTGACAGCAGCCCGCGATTATTTCTCTCACACTATTCTCCTTCCACATCATTTTCGATACTAAAAGTTTTGCTCAAAAATAAGTCTTTGTTTTTTCATTTTGAATTCACGGGATTTTCCAATCCGACTATTATTTATTTTGGAACTATTTTGATACATTTTGGCACAAAATGTCACTCTTTATCGTATTGTATTTTATTCAGTATCTCATACTTGCCTTTTTTGGCTTTTTCAGTTTCCTTACTCATTGCTTCGACTTGAGCTAGAAAAAAACATAAAAAAAGTTAGAGATAATTTTTTTAAAGTATTAATATTTCCATAAAATCTTAGAATTAATTTCTTTTATCAACAATTTCGTTTGCGTGGAGTTCTTTGTAGCCATAATTCATTTCAAAGTCGCACATAAAACATTACCGTAGTATTGTGAAATCAGCTTTTTCAAAAGAAAAAAAAAACAACTAAATTTGCCTGTTTGCCTGCATTATGAAATACTTTTTGTGAGGAAATTTCCTCATATTTTACTTCAAATATTAAACAAAAATTGGAAAAGATATATATTTGTTAATGAAATTCTTTAAAAGTTTGCTTCTCAATGTTGACGTGGAAAAGAAAAATTATCATAACATCTCCAAGGTTAACCTAAATTGTTATTGTTTAATTCTTATAGCAAAGTATACTACAAAAATTACTTTCAATATTAATTTGTTATAAAATAGCAAATGATAAACGCAAATAATGAATTTATTTATGTTAGCAAATGCAAATTCAGCTTTATAAAATCAGGCAACCAAATTTTGCTCACAGTGTTAGAAATTTCTTGGTAATAGCAATTTATTTTATTGTTATTTTACCTCATTCAACGGAAGCAGTCAAATAACAATAAAAAAGATGATATTAAAATTGTTACGTGTGAGAAAAAAGTTTATTGATGGTTTTTTCTTTATAGGGTATAATCACCGGAATTCTATTCATGAGAGACCCACCTAATAAATCTAGTTTTTTTCGTGCAGCTGGGTATATATACTGTAGCTGAGAGAGCTAATCGGTCACTCTCATGACCAACTGAACAGGGGTTCGAATTCCAGCTTTGAGGCAACAAAATTTCTAATATTCTTTCTAGTCATGAAAAGTTTATAGTGTCTTGCACTCTTCAACCGGTGACCCTGGACTATTAGAATACAAAACTATTATTCACACATAAATGGCGCAGCACAAACGAAGCAACAAGTCCATTCAAGCTTCCTATTTATGGTTTGAAAACTATGCCAGTTTTAACTGGTTTCAAAACCATATAATTTTGTAGTCTCGGTTTCTTAACCGTACCAGTTGTAAATGGTTTCAAAACTATTAAGATAAAGAACTGTTCCAGACCATAAACCTCAAAGTTAATTGACTGCCGGTTATTTTATTGTAAATTGAGAATGAGAATTCTGACAGTAAAGTTACTACTCTTTTAAATTACTACTTTTGCTAAATTTACTACTAAATTTACTACTTTTGCTACTAAAACAATTACATGTTAATTAAATTAAAGAATAAAATAATAGGAAAAATAATGTACAATTTAATTGAAATTTTTTTTTGTGTAGTTTTATTAGTCATTAAAATTTTTTTTTATATTACAAATTAAAATTTTGATTTCATTAACATCAAGAATTACAATTATATTACAATATGTAGAAATTATTTGTTTAAAACTGTTTGCCATAAGTCAATATATTATATATTTCAAGTACAGTTTTAAATTATTGTTGGGAATTTAGTAATGTTAATGCAAGCAAAAATAATATTTTAAATTTAAATAATACTGCTATTCGTCATATATTTTAACAACCCTTCTGCAAGCTTAAAAGATTACATTTAATTCAAGCTGATAAAAATACTTATAAATAGCAGTTTTCATAAACTGATATTGTTTTTAGAGTTACAAATTGCAAGCACGATAGCATTATTTAAGTTCAGAATATTTAAACGAATAACACATACACAAAAACAAAATAGGAAATAACTTATTATTAAAATGTATTATTAGGATTAAGTTATAACAAAGGGATTATTAATCAGTACTTATAATAGTATAATATAATTTCATCCAGATTTGTAATGTTAGAAAAAATATCGCAAACATAGGTAGAAGAAATGTCACAAACGTGTGTTTACGCAATTTCACACAGTTACCTTATGAAACAATCCTAATCTGACATGCCAATCCTCTGGAAGTTAGGTTGGCACGAATGTTTACAAATTTGAAAATTCAAAATTTCAGTCTGTATATTTTATTGTAAAAAATTAAAACTTCAATATGATTGTCTAGTTGTCGCTGGTGTTTTGCATGGAAACGTCTGTGCATAACAAATTTATAACTATCATGTTATATGGCCGAATAATTGGGAGTAACTCTGCAATGTTTGGGTAATGTTTTCTTTTTTTTCGCTACCTAATAATATATTCATCAAATATATTATTATGTAGCACTTATTATTAGGTATATCAATATGATCGATATGATATTTGTCAATATATCATATCGATCATATTGATAACGATATGATCAATATCATATTGCGTATCGATATGATCATTATATTATTACGTTTATCTAATAATATATTGATCAAACGAAGTTTGGTTTGTTGACAGCCATAACCTCCGGACCATTTTTAAAATTTATTATTTTCAGCAATTCATATGTGAATAAAAATTGAAAATCCTTTTTACTTTGGACCTCAATAGTTTCAAAAATCAAAGCTTATTATTGAGCTATATTAGTTAATTATCATTATATTAGTTAACTTCATAACTTTAGTTTAGATATTCAAACAAACGATAAAAGCAATGAAATAAAAGATATGTCTGTTGGTAAGACAGCACTTCATCAGGGGACACACTGTCTACCAACACACGAGAGTCTTTCTGTTGTCAGTGGAAAAACTAAAACTGACAGTACCCCATAATGGATGTACAAATAAGAGAAAATCTTAACAAGAATTGAAAAGCACAGAAAAATAATGAACCAGCAAACACTACTTAAAAGTACGCATAGTAAGACTTAAAAATGAAACGCCCACTTATAAATAAAAATGGTTATAGTTTACACAACGACTGATAAGTTCTTTTTCTAATGAAGTAAACACAGCTTTCTTAGTAAAATTCAAATTTATTCATCAACAGTCTCCTTTAAAAGATATACAATCACTCCATCGCCTCTCTAACATCTCTACACCTTTCTTAAAAAAAGAATCTTTGGCCTCAAAATAGGCGCTTGTTTCTGCAATCACTTCCTCATTCGTGGTGAATCTCTTACTGGTGAGCATTTTTTTTTCATGTCTGCAAACAAGTAGAAGTCACTAGGAGCCAAATCTGGTGAATAGGGGGGGGGTGCGGGTGAATAGGGGGTGTCTGACACAACGTCAAACAGCTCTCGGAATCCTCAATTCAATGTTGTTTTTGGTCAACTGTTAGCACACGCGGCACCCACTTCGAAAACAGCTTTCTCATAAACAAATGTTCGTGCAAAATAAAGCCTGCACACTCTTTTGATATATTTAGAGCATCAGCCATGTCGTGCAACTTCACTTTGCGGTTTTCTAAAACAATTTTGTGGACTTTTATTATGTTTTCCGGATTAACCACATATTTAGGGTGTCCAGAGCGTGGCGCATCTTCAACATTTGTACGACCACGCTTATAATCAGCAAACCAGTCAATAATGGTCAATTATCCTGGTGAAGAACCCGCATAACACTTATGGAGCCAAGCTTTAGTTTCAACCGTGCTTTTTCCATTAAATAACAATGTTTAATAAAAACACGAAATTTTTTTTTATCCACCTTTTCAATAAAATAAATTGGTGTTCGATTAAAATCACGGTAACTTTAAAATCAGATCGTTATAAAATTTTGACACCTTTTATTCGAAGGTTAGGACTTGCTAAGCAAAAATACTAATTCTGCATTTACGGCGCAATCTGTATGTCAGACCGGAAACTTATCAGTCGATGTGTTAGAAGAACCAAATCAAAATAAAATATAAATTGCAAAATCAGTAAGAAAATATTATGAATAAATCAAGTGCTGACTCCTATTTGAAAATCTTGAAAAATGAAACAAAAAGATATTCAATGAGCAAAAAATTTTTAAGAAGTGCTGCCTTGGAGAAGAAATCCTAAATTTCACCGCATATTCCTATTTATGCGGGCTTCAATATTGGCCGAACTATTTGAACATTTTTAAAATATTTTGAATTAAAACATCATAATTATAGTAATTAAAAGGAAAATTACAATTCTTTAAGGTAATCTTGAAAGTCCCTACAGCTGAAAGAAAATCTGTTTTGTTATTACAAATAAATTTAAACCTAAGAATTTGACCAATAACAAGATTAATTTTAAAAATCTTAGAAAAAGGCAGGAATTAAATAGTGTTAAACTAATTACAGTAAATTTGAAATCCCTTCTTTTATCGTGTAATCCAATGAAAATTTTAATGTTCTGAATTTTAATATCAAGATCTGAAAAATATACACAATTGTCTTCTGAATTGGTCTGAATTAAATTAATTAAATCAAAATCATTACAATAAAAAAAATTAAATCATCAATAAATCTAAATCCAATTAATAAATTATGTTGTAAAAATTTATGCTCACGATAATGCAAGAAAATATTAGCAAAGCACTTGAAAAGCAATTACCCATTGAAATACCTTTAATTTGCCTGTAAAAACAAATACCATTAGAAAGATAATTATCGAAAATGTTAACACTACACAAATTTATCCAATCATCTTTTTTGATGATTTCATTAATCAAATAATTATCAAAAATTTCTAAACAAATATTCTTTAAATTTTTGAGTGGTATACTCGTGTAAAGACTTTCAAAATCACATGTAAGAATATTATTATTATTATAATTTAAATATTTGATAACGTCTTGGATGTTATAAATTATAAAATGCTTATAATTTGAAATAATCTTATTTAAAATAATATTTAAAAAATTAAAAAATCTTTTACCAAAAAGAGAATTATTACAGCCAGTATTGCAAATCTAAATTTAACTGTTGTCTTGTGAAACTTAATTTTAAGAAATAAATAAGGGTAATTAAAACTATTGAGTTTTAATCCTATTTTCTTGAAAAAAACTAAAATTCTATTATCAATTTCTATTTTAGAATTATTAATTTTGACAAAAGTATTATTATTTTCATATTCTTTACTCATTAACAGTTTAAAAAAATTTCTGCAAATAAGGCAAAAATGATTGGGTCTGGTTCATTTCATCGACAATCACTTCATCGACAGGCCATTTCATCGACACCACTTCCTCGGCAGACTATTTCATCGACTAGGTCATTTCGTCGACGGGCCGTTTCCATCGACAAGTCATTTCGTCGACTGGGTCATTTCGTCGACATGGTCGTTTCGTCGTCAAGGTCGTTTCGTCGACAGACCAGTTTTTATCGACAAGTTAAAATTATCGTCAAGTCTATTTGACAACAGGGCTATTTCGTCGTCATGGTCATTTCGTCGACAGGGTCATTTCATCGACAAGTCATTTCGTCGACAAGTCATTTCGTCGACAGGGTCATTTCGTCGACAAGGTCATTTCGTCGACAGGGCTATTTGGTCGAAAGGGTCGTTTCGTCGAGAGGGTCGTATCGTCGACATGGTCATTTCGTCGACAGGGTCGTTTCGTCGTCAGGGTCATTTCATCGACAGGGTTATTTCGTCGAAAATTTCTTCCATAATGCATCCGCTCTTAAAGCTGTGGAACTTTTACAGATATGAAAACAACTATATTGCATGTATGATATCTAGAGTCTTAAGAATGAATGATAATACGTTTTGCTATTTCGAAAAAACACTTTTGCACTTTATATTTCCGATGAAATGGTTTTTAAACTTCTTATGATATATGATTTTTTTTCTTCATATTTTAAGTCATTTTACTCAAACTATGTAATACCTTTCAAAAACCATTTTACCAAACTATGTACCTTTCAAAAAAGCACCTAATCCGCCGGAAACTAGCATACATCTTTAAAATCTACATCATCACCCAATATTCCCTGTTCATAATTGTTTTTATTAATAATTTTAGAAGATATAGTATTTACTTTAAAGCGTTTTTTTTCTTTTGTACAACTGTGTCATTAAAAATATTTAATATTTTTTAATTCCTGTTTGCCCTCGAAAAATAAGTATTTAATGCTTTTCAATTCACAGTTGAATTTTAGCTTAAAATCTGATCATAAAATAAGTTTCCTTTAAAAAAAATTATTATATTATGTAAATACTTATTCTTAATTTATGGTAACTTTAACTTTTTTTATTACAGTTTTCTGAGCATTTGAAGAATAAAGTTTAACAACAGAATTGGCTATAATATTTCAAAACAATTTAAAGTTTATAGTTTTAGTTTAAATTAATTTAAAGTTTAAAGCTAATTTATGATTTTTCATCTAGTATTTACGACTAAATATTACTGTAATTGTGTACAGTTCGCAAAAAAAATGATATCACCCTGAATAACTTTCGTTCTAATGATCGGATTTTCACGAACTAAGTGTCACTCTTAATGGTTCCGGGAGGTGACCTCAAATATGCTAATTAACTAGTGCTAAGAATTAATGAAGTTAACTTAATCAGGCACTAAAACGAAATCTAGACACTAAAACGTTTAACGAAATCAGACACTAAAACGTACTTTCTCTGAATGAACATATATTTTTTTTTTACATATTTGTAATCCGGACACTTGAATTAGGGGGGGGGGTAGCCAAAATTTCAGCAAAATTGGGTCACAATAATTATTGAGATAAAAAATCAGTTACTGAGAAAAAAAATTAGGAAATAAAAAATAATCGCGTTAAATAAGCCCTATCTGGTGTATAATTATATTCTATCAGATGCATGCTTTTATGAAACACGACATTCGTTGAATAAAATGTTTCATTCAAATTTCTTTACTAAGTTGCAAATAGAGTTTTAGACGACTAAAAAAGAAACATCGTATTTCATAGTTTTAAAAAAATAAAAAGATTAGCAAACGATTATTAGTGAAAAAAATACGCATGAAATTCTACACTGCGCGCGCAAAGTCAAGTTCCTCGTAAGTTTATCACATTTTAATATTAATCACCCCATTTAATCATTTCTTCATTGTCGCCAAATTATTTTTTTAAATAATTAATTTTAATTTTCTCATCTTCTAATAAATAAAAACAGTTGAAACTTTAGATTTTTCTATTGAAAAATATGTAGATTAAAATGGTATAAAAAAATCCATACCTTATAATTCAAAATAATTATTACAAATTACTTTTTTATGAAATTATCTTTGGGTAAATGAGTTTTATGAGTGGGCACAATTTCTTTTTTTGAGTTTCTTCATTAGTTTTTAAAATATGACTGAAAACGCAAAAAGTGAAATTAACATTAAGGGGTCCAAACTTTGAATCACTCTCCTGACTAAATTATGGGGACTACATTTCCCAGATTGCGGCTACCCCCTATATTTTGTAGATAAGGAATCCAAATATGAAAAAAAAATATATGTTTATTCAGAGAAAGTATGTTTTTGGTCTGATTTCGTAACTTAATTAATAGTTAACACTAATTAATTAGCATATTTGAAGTCACCCCCCGAAACCATTAAGATTGACACTTAGTTCGTGAAATTCCGATCATTAGAACGAAAGTTATTCNTTTTTTTTTTTTTTTTTTTTTTTTTTTTTTTTTTTTTTTTTTTTTTTTTTTTTTTTTTTTGCGGACTGTACAAATAATAAGTACCCAATTTAGTGTTAGTTTTATTTCAAGAAATTAAAAGATATTTAAGAAATACACAATATTTGCAAATGACTACAGAGGTCCGGGATAGGCCTGGTCGGTAGGGCCCTGAGCCCATGCCCAAGAGATCGTGGGTTCGATCCTCGTCGACCGAAGACTCCCCGGGTAGTAAATGGTGACTGATGCAAGTTAAATCTGTCGAGTCTCAAAGTCCTCCATGTTCCCATAACAAATCAATATCTCTGGGGGTCCTGATTCAGGAGTTTCCTTGTCTTCTGGATTGGTTCAAAATTACAAGGCTACGGAGTTGAGCATCAGTAGTCGTAAATCCATGAAATTAGGTCGGCTGTTCAACGACGGTTATTAAATAAAATAAAATAAAAGGACTACCGAAATTATAGACATCGATACAAAAGAATCAACTAATGAATTGTAGGCGACGAATCCCAAATACTATCATTTGTTTTGAGTAAATGATATAATGTGTAATATATACGTAACATATAATAATATATTTTTGCAACATACTCCTCTCGATTTTTTGTCTTAAATTCAAATACGTGTAACACTTTTATTAAAATTTTCTTGTGTCTGAAAAATATTTTTTCAACATTTTTTAACTATGAATTAATTTTAAAAAAATGGTGAAATAGAAAATAATTGAACATATTTATCTTATTTGCAAATAACAAAAAAAAACTGGATTTCGATATTAAAAGAATGTATTGACAAGCATCTCATTTAGTGTAAGTTTATAACATTTTTATTTAAATTTTTTTTTATCTAAAATAACAAAATTTCGTTTGGCACATTTATTGAATTAACTTAAAGTTATTTTTGTTTTTCAAAAAGATCCAAACAACGCAAGTAATGCACTATAAAACACATTTTCTTCTTAGATACAAAACAAATATATATATATAAATTTAAGAATTAATGAAGTTAACTNNTGTGTGTGTGTATATATATATATATATATATATACATATATATATATATATGTTCATTTCAATTGTAGTTAGGTACCTTAATAAATACCTCAGTGTGTGTTAGTTATACCTCACCAAATTTAAAAAATACATATACATATCAAATATAAATGCGCGGTAATTGATTACAGAAATGAATGACTTGAATACAAAAAAGAGGACTAATAATGTAAAGTATCCCATTATTTATATTTATTTGCTAAAAAAAAACATCCAAGTGAATTGAATTTTAAAATATATCTAAATATATTTTGTATGTGCAAGTAACCAAAACAAATCTGAATTTTAATATTGAGAAGATATATTAATATTGAAGATATTACATTAATCTAGGTGAATATTTGCTTTATTTAATCAAATTAAATTATCTTTATTGAAAATAGTAACACCTGATATTATTCCACGTATTAGTTTTCATATATTAAAAAAATCATATTATGTAAATAAAAACAATATTCTAAACTATTATATAAAGATTAGTTAAAAAATAAAATTGCCTTTTAGTTAAAAAAAAAATTTTCTAAAGGATAAGGATTAAAAATCAAAATCGGATTTTGCTGAATATTGCAACTTTTTAAAGAAAAAAATTAGTGTCTATTCAGGATGATATTTCAAAGATAATTTTCTTCGCATATTTCTTAGTTTTTTTCTTTTTAAATACAAGGCTCACAAATACAAAATTAAAAAAAAGCAATACTTTTCGAACAAAAAATTAGATACTTTTTGCTAGTAGGACTTAAATGGAATAAAATTATAATGAGAGGTTATGAGCAATACCTCTAAGAAAATCCAAGGTAGTTAAATTGTTCCGGTTGGAAATAACTGATTTTGACCTTATTTCTTTTGTGATATCACTTTTCCTTTTTTTCTGAGTGGAGTCACCTCGGATTATCTTCTCAATATTCGATTCAGTTTCATTTTGTTCCTTCCGAATTTCTGAAATTATGGCAAAGATTGCTACATGAGAATGCCCAACAAGTGTCTCCCACCTTCTATGCCAGGCCTCGACATTGTTCTGTGTTCGAGGAAATGAAAATTCTTTATTTTCAAACACCGACCACACTTCGGGAGGAAAAATAGGCAAGCATCTGTTAATTTGGCCATTATTTAAAACTCTTCGAATACGGCCATACACACAGTTTTCTTCAAACCAGTCAACAATAGGTTTAGCATCCGCAGGCATTATACCATTTAATTCTTCGAATGCCATTGGTATTTCCAAAGATGATAAAAAAAGTCACAGCAGGAATCTGACGAATTGATAGACTGAGCTCTTCATCTGTGCCATATTTCTTTGCCAAACTATGCTCTTGGATTTTCCTATAAATCGATTGGCACAGATGAAAGAGACAACCTTTGCTCTGTGACCCCGGAAATTCTGAATTTACCGCATTAATTGCAGCCTTTTCAGAATCTGTCAAAATAAAATCTGGCTTGAATTCTAAGTTTGTCTCCATGCCCCATTGTATCAATTCTTGAAAGAATGTTACATAAAGTTCTTCGTTTTTTGACGTCATTAATGCGTAAACAAAAGGGCATATTTTGTTAGAAAGATTCCCAACTGGAGAATATATGGTGCACAGTTGGCGGAAAACATGAGGAACAGTTTTAAAAGTTCCGTCCATTATCCAGAAAGTAGATTCTTATAAAAATTTCAAATTCTCATCGGTAGTTAAAAATTAGAATTCTCTCACCATCCACTAGAATATCCTTTGCAAATCTAATGCCATTTGTTGTTATCCTATATTCATTAGGCAAAGTAAACTGCTCTAGAGTTTGTGGCTCAGCAAGTCGTTCCACTCTTCTAACTCTTTTGATTTTCTGGCGCAGAGCATCATTAGGAGGCATACATGGAAGGATTTCCCTCGCAACTCCTGCTTTGGCATTTTGTATCAGTTCAGCTGGTTGGTCATTTGTTATTTTGGCCAAGTCTTTTATGTCCGCACAAACTTACATTACTGGACCTCTATTTGCTTTAGCTGAATGATTATGCTTTAGAATATTATGTTGGTTCAAAATATGTTGACCGTTTATTAATGTTGCTACAGCCCTTACATGACATAAACGATCATCACAATTCCAGTAATATCTATCATCTCGATTTTGATCTTTATTAAAAATGAATCCATCAACAACAAAGAAGTCTTATTTTGGGGGGTTTTAAGAACTTCATAAACTATTAACAAATTTCGTATTGCTTCAGGTGGCTGATGGGCATTCATTCAAAAAATATTATTCGAATTTTTAAAACGACAAGAAAAGATGAAGAATAAAAGAAACTTTTGATGACCTGACAAGTTGTGTTACTAATCGTTATACGAGAATGTTTCACGAAGAATTCTTCTGAATAAAATAGAAAAGGAAATGATAAAAAAAAATCTTAAAATGACAGGAGCCCAAAAGTTTTCGAAAAAAAATTCTCGTAGGCGCCAAAATATTCACGAAATCTGTGGATGAAATTAAAATGATACTACGTCGTGTAATGTTCCGCCACAAGAAAATAGTTCATATTAGAGTTTAAAATCTATTAAAAAAATGTAACAAACTTTTGCAAATGATAATAATAACAATTATTAAGAATTTAATCAGAAGAAACACAAATCTTTTAAATTAATCTGATAGAAAATGCACGTTCGTAAGAATAAAACGAAAAACAATCTTGGCAAACATATCGCCAAATATTGTTCTTGGACAATTTTGTTGTAACCCTCATTCTAGTCTCTCCGTCTGCTATGCAATAGGAGAGATAGGGTAGGGTGGGACCACACCTACCAAATAGTCATCACTTTAGCATATTTTAATAACTTTTAATTCATGATATTTTGTTTGATTTGATTCTAAACGTCGTTTGATTGTTAATATCAGACTAGATCCACAGTGGGTTATTAACAACGGTTAAAGAATGATGCTTTGTAATTATCTGAGGACAATCCTTGCATATTGCTCGATTGCAATTTGGATATTAAAAAAGCAAATGTTGGTACATCAAAGAATATCGTTTAAACTCTACCCAACTAAATATCAATTTATTTTTAAAAAAAAAAATAAAGTTAAAAAACAATTTTCAGCTCGAAAATCATTTCAATATCAATTAATATCTGATTCAATATTTATTTGATAAGAGAAATCACGGAGAAATGAAAAATTCTGTCTTTTTTTCCCCTGCACTTTTCTTTTTTCTTTAACTTGTTATATCAAGAAGCAGTGACAGTAATTATAGTAATTGCTTTGTGGGTTTAATCTATAAGATATAATCTTCAAAATTATAACAAAAACACAATCTTAGAAACATATGCGAATAAAATACCACTAAACTTCCAATTGAACTGAGGATCAGTCTTTTCAACGTAACGTAGTACAGCAAAAGGAATAAACAATTTCAAATTAAAAAAAACATATTTTCTGACTATTGCAATGTAGGACACAAAGTTTATTTAAAGCAAAGTTTTAAAAAATTGAACCCGCAAAAATGTACTAAATTACGAAGAAAGGCTGATGACGTAACGACTTTGTCGAAGTAAATACCCTGTCGACGAAATGATCCTGTCGACGAAATGACGTATAAATAGAAAAACATTAAATACGATTAGCAGATTTAATTACAATGAGAAAACAATGGTGGAGAATCTCACGACTGTTGCTAACAATCTTTAGCAACAAAATAGGATAAATTATGGTATTGAAAACGTGTAATCCTCTCATAATAGGTCTCTTCTGTACTTTAAAAAAGAAATGTAATTTTTATTCCGCTTTGCATACAAACTTTATGTACATATATATGCATAGAAATATTTTACGTTTTTCAGAAAAAATGAACTAACGTATACAAAACCTACACAGCAGCCAGTGTTTACAAATATTAGAAGACAATAATCGTTTTTAAATACCAGAACTCTGAATTTTATTCACGGTCTAATATTTTCGATCATTGAGCAAATCGATATTAGAACAAATATAGTATTTAAAAGAGTTTTGACTTGATAATTTTAACCTGTCGACAAAAATTGGCCTGTCAACGAAACAACCCTGTCGACGAAATGACCCTGTCGACGAAATGACTTGTCGACGAAACGACCCTGTCGATTAAATGACCCTGTCGACGAAACGCCCCTGTCGACGAAATGACCTCGTCGACGAAACGACCCTGTCGACGAAACGACCCTGTCGATGAAATGACCCTGTCGACGAAATGACCCTATGGACGAAATGACCCTGTCGACGAAATGACCCTGTCGACGAAATGACTTGTCGATGAAATGATCCTGTCGACGAAATGGCCTGTCGACGAAACGACCCTGTCGAGGAAACGGCCCGTCGACGAAATGACCTAGTCGATGAAATGGTCTGTCGATGAAGTGGTGTCGATAAAATGGCCTGTCGATGAATTGAATGCGACCCAAAATTGATTAGAGGCTTTATCAAGAACACAAATAATAAAATTATATCTCAATTCCTTAATATATTTAATAATATCAGAATTCAAATCAAAACCCTGGAATTTTATATTGTTGTTCAAAAAATTCAATTTAAAATAATACAATGCAAAAAATTTCTGGCTCTATCTATTATGATCTATACTGATTGCTGCCTCAATCTATTTTGGATATAAATTATTTAAAAAGAAGAGGCCAGGAAAATGACTGATTTTCATGTGACAATCAAGATTTTGGCAGAAAAAATTATTTGCATCAAAGTTTTTGAAAATAATACCCTCTGCACATATTCTAGAAATGCTTACAACCGTTGAGATAAAAATAATTAGATATTGAAAAATTTAATTGAAGTTTTGAAGCTAGTTATTATTGGAAATATAGTTTGCGACATACCAGGAAAATGACATTTTGAAATTAAATTAAATTTACAAAACAGTCAATCCTAATGCGAAGTCATTTTAAATATTATATATATATATATATATATATAATACTGNAATTTCGCATTTCCTCTCTAAAGGAGTATATTGAGGGGAGGAAGAGGATGGACTTAAATGACTGATATCTAGACTCGTCCGATCTTTGTAAGGCAGAATTGAGTGAAACCAAAAGCAGTCTGTATATATATATATATATAAGTATTTTTTCTGTTCGATATTAACTCGAGAATCAATCTATGAAAAGGGAAGATTCCGTCACTGGAGACAATTTTATAATTATTTAAGAAACTTATTGTGAAGTTGCGTAGGTGGAACATTTATTAGTTTTTAAAGTAATTTCCATTAATGATACCAAAATAAGTCATAGATTAATCAAATTTCATAATAAACTGTTTCAAAGACAGAGCTTTCAAATGGTTTCGAATTGGAAATAAAATAAATTTTCAGAGATTACTATTTATGACGATATCTAAGATTTTAATGTTTTTGTCTCATAATTATGTCTTACTTTGTTCAATCACCTTTTTGAAAAAGCCCAGTAAATACATCGTCTACTTTAGACTAGATTCTGAGAATTAACTGTTTAAAATTGAATTTGGAAGAAGAAAAAATTAAATTCAGCATGGAACTCAATCAGTGATAAAATTCAGAGCATACATTGGTATGTAAATAATAAAAAAATTAAAATTAAAATTCATGATTTCTCAATGATTCAATAATCTAAAATTCAATAATCTGAATTTTAAAATTTCAATAATCTAAATTTTTTTAGTTATTAAAAAGTTCACATAGTATTTTTTTCTTTTTTTTAAAAAAAAAGTTTTTTAAATGTTTATGATATTACATTGGTCCGGAAAGGCTCTTTTATTTATGAGTCAATTAAATCTTTATTATTCTCATATATGGAAAAGATATTAATTCTGTATTATTGCTTATAAATCGTAGTTATAATTAATTATATTTAGACTAAACTGATACCATGCAAAAAATTTTGAATGTTAGTGTTATACAAAATGCACCTTCATTTTTTCTTGTGAAAATTGTAAAAGATTTTATAATTCTTAAGAACTTTGAAATGAAACGTTATCAAAATAACAGAGTTATAAATAACAAAATACAATGATAAAATGTAGAGTTTGAGTGTGTCTCTTTCTTATAACTCCAGAATCATTCATGACCTTTGGATAGTTCATTCAGAAATTGCAAAAGTCTATTAAAAGAACAATTTTAACTCCCAATTCTAGAATTTGTCCGAACGTTAACAAATCCGCAAAATCTAGAAATGGTGTTCTTATATATGGTAGAACCAAATTTCTAAAATTTAACTTGTTAGTTTAAAAGTCAGTATTTTAAGAGTCAGGCAGGGTATTTGACATTTTTGATTTTGTTGAAATTTTCAGGATGTTATTTATGTAAAAATATTACGCACGTACATTTTATTTCTGCAAAAAAAAAAATTTAAAGATTTTTTTAGGGGGGGGGGGCAGGGGAGTCAAGCTCGAAGTCTGAGAATTTTATTCTACATCTATTAACATGCGGCAATACCTTTTGTGAAATGAGTGAACCACGACACAGATCATTATTTTGCGTTCTACTATTTCTACACTAACTAATGAGAAATAAATACTTTTAGTGGAGTTCTGCATCAAAGGTAAAGGGCCATTCAAAATTCATCGAAAAAAGGCTCTTTACTAAGAATTTGACAGTCAAAACCTATCTGTGATAAGTGCCAACCACAAAGGAAAATTTCTGTCAATGATTCCAAAAAAATTTGTAATATCTGAAAAATATTGTGCTCTACATTTGGCATAACTTTCAATTTGATTAAGAAATTGAGTACCAAGAAGCATATATTTTGCAAAACTTTTAAGGTTTTCAACTGCCTTCGCCAAAACTTGAAAGGTATGAAATTTGCTGGAAAAAGACGTCTTATAAGGTTATTACGCGAGAGAAAATTATCAGCAACTGTAAGCTCAACCTCCACTTTGTCCTCAACTTTAAACAACATTAGGAGTTCTTATAGGGTTGCTTAATAGCCCGTAAGATTACTCATAATGGGCAATAATTCTTTGTTGTTTATCTTAACCTTCTGGTGACCATTATTTTTTTTCCGTCTAGTGTTATTAAGCCATCGCTTATTTACACTATGCGTAAAGGAATAGGGGGAATCACAGAAGTTATAGAATATTGATTGATAGAAGTCTAATTTTGCGCAATTTAAAAAAATAATTCAACAGAATTCGAAAATGCAGAGCAATTCATTTATTGATGCGAGCTATAAAAACGCATAATAAATATAAGTTTCAATAGTTGTTAGCATATACTATTAAAATTATTTTAAGATATTGATGAATTTCGCATTTCCTCTCTAAAGGAGTATATTGAGGGGAGGAAGAGGATGGACTTAAATGACTGATATCTAGACTCGTCCGATCTTTGTAAGGCAGAATTGAGTGAAACCAAAAGCAGTCTGTAGGACTAATATTTAAGAAGTTATTTAGGTTTCAGTATAAAAAATACATTTCTTTATGTGAAGTGCATCGAATGTTTTTACGTACCTAAACATTGCTATCTATGCAAGTGAAGTATTGTAACCTACGTATAGTATTACGCTAATGAAAATTAATCAAAGTTGTTTGATTTTACAGTGTGGAAGTTATAATGGCTATATCACACGAGAGAAAA
>NC_092204.1:99188042-99212301 GCF_043381705.1 Parasteatoda tepidariorum | reverse complement strand
GAAAAACATAAAAAATATCTAACAAGTTTGTTATAATAAGTGTTAAAGTTGAAATATGTCGTGTAAAAATAACACACGTAACGAAAGAATCGCCCTACTTCCTTCAGTCCTCTCATATTTATTTCCGTCTGTCCTTGTATCCGACAATATCCTTTAAAAGCTTATATAAGTATGATAAATATTTTGATTACAATTCTGGGATTACTGCATATACAAGTAGAATATGGAAAGTATATTTATTTTCGTAACTTTTATGATTTTGATTAATATTTATTTGCTTTATAAAAAAATTTCTGAAATATTTTTTGCTCTATTGAAAATGAAACTGCATTGAAAAATAACTAGGCAAACTTAAATTACTTGCTCCCATTCCAGAAAAGTAAAGTATCAATAGTTAAATGTAAGTTAACTTTAAATGATAATAGAGAAAATATTATGCAAATCTAATTATGAATTATATTACTATGCTTTTTTGAAAAAAAGTTACATAATTATTTATAGTTACATAATTATCCTAAGTTGTGTGGTAGGTAAGATGAATTTCACAGACGTTTACTGAAATTATGCGGTTTTTAGCTTACTCGTTATTGTTTTGAAAATAAACATTTCAAGAATTAAAAGACTTCTTAGGCAAACTAAAAATAATTTTTTAAGAAATAAGAGTATTAAATTAATTTTTTTAAAAAGTTAACTCTTGTTTTTAACATCAACAGAAATATAAAAGAAAAAGAAAATTTAAAACTTAAAAGCAAAGAAAATGAAATACAACCTGTACTTCATATATTTTTTATGCTGCAGCGAGTTGGTTGCGAACATTTTCATATGGAGTTTCTTGTCAGAAGAAATCATAACTATTTTAAAACATAAATTATTTCTAGCAAAATCAGTGAAAACCTTGATTGGAAAAAATTAAAATAAGTTTTAAATTTATTAATTTCGAACGAACTCAGAAAAGAAAATGTAACTAGAAACTAGCTTATTGCACTAATCGCATTGCAATGATGTGCAGGTTGCTGTTAGCCATCTTATCATACGAAAATATTGGATTTTTTTAAAGAAAAAAAAATACATTCATGAAGTTTTTACATATTTTCATTCCAAAGACTGATCTGTTTCACCGATGAAAAATTCCGTCTGATCATCCACTACATCTCCGTTTTAGTCATGTTTACTTAAAATTGTTAACGGCATCACAGAGAATTGAAAAGCCATAAAATGCAAACGGTCTGATTGGTCTTAATTCTTTCCCAGCGGAGTGATGCAGTTGTGGATATTTCGAGTTACTGCGAATTCTATTTCATACGAGTATTTTCGAGCAATTTTTGGTAAAATATGAGGCCAGTAATTTTCCAGTAACTTTCATCTTTTGATATCCCTATTACAAAAGGCAATTCAGACATATATGGCTACTGATTAAACTTTCATAAATTATGACCCTAAATTTTAAGGCCCGTACGTGATTAATTTAACACAGAAATTGTTATGGGGGAACTAAAAATTCCTTTTAAAAAAGTGACCCAATATGAATATCTGAAGTCAACACGCTCCTCCGATGTGAGTTTTAGTCTCTCTCTTGAATTTACTGAGGGGGCGGATATAATGTCCACAACGTAATTTTTTTAGGCTGTATATAAATTTATGTATAAAAAAATTAAATTAATTGAGAAAGGGTATAGATTCATTAAGGAGAAACGTGAAAACTTGCTATAGTTTTGCGCTAAAAAAAATTGCGGATTAAGTTATTGTATAAAAAACCAGCACTTTGGGTCAATCATCTGTAAAATCCAATTTTTCCGTAAAATATTGGAACGTAATTTTTATAGTAACAATTATTTAATTAGAGTTATTCTGTAATTATACGTTAATTATTACTGTACAAATTACGGTGTGTCAGATTTTTCATTACTTAATATATTCCGGCAACCTGAGTGCCTGCACATTTTATGATATTTGATCCGAGATTCTTTGCATTGTATAATTTTTAACAGTTTTGGCAAATAATCCCTAATAATATTGGTAGTATGTACTGCTGATATTATATTTTGTGTTATAACCATTGTTGAAAAGCCGACTCAATTTTTGGGGTTTATGACTACTAATGTATAACTCAGTAGTCTCGTAATTTTGAAGTCTAGAAGACCCAATCTAGAAGAAAAGGGAATAATTCCCTGATGAAGTATTGGGAGAAATTTTTCTTCTGCGAAGGACTTTTTGATGAAACCAACCCTAATTTGCTTTACATGGATAGGAAAACCACGAAGACCTCCCACAGTTAGTCTAACGGCATGGGGACTCTAACCTATCATCCGTCTACCACTGAGGATATTTTACGTCAGCACTGGGGTCGGTGTGAGCTGGGTGCGGAATTCGTATCGATCAGCCATCGTTGAGATTCGAACCCGGTTCATCCAATTGAATGGCAAACGCTCTATACCCTGAGCCAACACGGCTTAGAAAATGCTTATGTTAATGGGTGTTTTCCTATTAGATACTATTTATACTAATTATTATGTTAAGATGTCTACGAAGGTTGTGTGGCTTCTTACGGTCCAGTAAAAATAATAATTGCCGGATAAATTTGAAGCGGATAAATTTGACAAGTCTGCACTTTCGAGAAAAACAAAGAAACTGTGTTAAATTGTGGAAAGATTGTTTTATTTGCTTCCAAATTGTTGGATTCACTGCTTTAGGGCAGTTTAGAAAATTATTCGGTATTTGATAATCGGAGATGGATATTCCAAAACCAGCCGAAAAACTTATTTTCGTAATAATGTCGCATAACACCTTTTAACATTGACCATTTCAATTATTTATTATGGTAAGTAAAGAGTATCAGGATTCTGCCTCGAGAAATAAACATTATCCAAATGATACAGGATGTAGTTAATCTTTATTTTGATGTGGTGAACTTCGGAAAAACGTTTTATGATTAAATTTATAACGTAAAACCAATGGGAGGGTCAATAATTAAAAAACAAATATATGAAAGAAACTGGAACTCTTTTGGTTTAATTAATTGTGTCGGTATCAGTTTTTCTGTTTTCTGTATAATTGTACAGTGCTGATCAATGCTGATTTATTGATTGTTTACTTATATTCGCATCGCTTGAAGATCGGTCATTCATCTATATTTGAGAATTAAAAACAGAGCTGTATTCATCGGTAAAATTACTCTCCTGTTTTTGAATACTTTTTTCTGAAAACAAGGTATGAAAATTGAGTTTTAAATTTTAAATGTAATTAAATTACTATTAGTTATACTTTTCTTCATTTTGAACATTATTTTCTTTTTTACAATACAGAATTAATGACAAAATACACTGCTGCTAATAATTAATTGCAAAATACACACATAATTTAAATTAAAAAATACGCATATTTTTTAAATTAATTAAACACTTAATTTACTGCTAGCATTTTGATGTGTAATATAAAAAAAAAAATCTTTATTGCGACAAGACAGAATAATTATTATTTTGAATATCGTCTCTGAGATTATTCATAGCTACTTTATGCGCAGTTTAAGCCAGTTATATAATTTCAATTATATGAAACGTATTTAAAAACAATAGCTACCCCGATCACAATAAACAATTTGAATTAAAATACAAAGCATTAGAGGAATAAAATGCAAGGGAAAATGTTTTTATAATTGCTCCCACGAAATTCATAGTATTCTTGAAACGAATACTTATTTATACCACACTTCCGATTTTAATAATGATTTTAAGTATCATTCATAAAGCTCATTTAACAATAAAATAATAAGCTCATTTTTCTTATTATTATTGCAATTAAATAAACAAATTTTATGCATTCAACTCAAAAAATCAATAACTTCATGAAATAAATGAATGAAATACATAAATTAAAGTATTTTTTTTTAAATAACGTTATTTTTTTAATTGAAAAGTAATTGCTAAAATATCATATGTCAATTTTGCACTTCGAAAAATGTGAAAAATTAAAATCAGAAATAATATTAGAAATATTTAAAATAATATTGACATTAAAGGGACCAATCTCTTAAACCCAACTATTGTGATCATATTTCTCAGATTGCGGTTGACCCCTACATCTTGGAGGTCCGAAATCCAAATCCGTCGAAAGAAAGACACGATTTTCCAGAAAAAGTACGTTTTTATGTCTGATTTTGTAACTAAAAATATCGTCTTAATTATTAATTAGCACATTTAAGGTCACCCCCTCAAACAATTAAGATTGATTCCTAGAACTGATCAAAAAGTCATTCAGGGTTGTCCGTTTTTCTTTTGCGCACTAACAATAAAATATATAGATATACATGTAACTTATCATTTGAGAATTCTGTGTCATTTTCTGTTACGAGTCTTTATCAAGTTCATAACTATAGTATAATACGCAAATTCTCTTCATGTTGCTCAGTTAACATTTGGGTAAATTTTTGTCAAGTGATACTGTTAATATTTTTAAAAAAAAAACGAATTATGAGATAATCATGTTCTTTACTTTATGTTTTTCTTTGGAAATGTTTTATATTGTTCACTATGTAAACATTTACTGAGAAAAAGTATGACCAAAACTACCAGAATATGATAAAATTTACTGTGTTTCTGGCTCCATGCAAACACCAAAAATTTCTTTAATTTTTACCGAAATGCTTTAGTATAATTTTGTGAAAATTAAAAAAATAACACTTTGTTTTATAGTATGTGATAAAATTTAGTAAATTTGATAAAATTTAGTAATTTTTTCATCATACGCATAGCTTGGCATAAAAACCCTTTATTTGGTTAAATTTACTTTCCAGTTTCGTAGTTTTAAAAAAAATGTGCGGTAATGAAAACTAGAATTTCGAAAACCAGTAATCTCGAAGAATAGTTAAAATAAGAACAGAATGATTAACATATAAATTGTTTAAATACCGAATATTTTTATTTTATTAACCAGAATTATTGAGAACTATCATTGTACTGAAATTTTATAAGATTTTTTTGAATGATCGTTGCATCTAAGAGATATTTAATTAGTTAAAAGTAATAAAAAGTCACCAAAATCATCTGAATGTCGAAAATGGACAAAACGAAAAGGATAAGTATAAAACCGAATCGATCGAATAGCTCCTGAGAAATTGAATTTCAAAAAAAATCGGCATTTAAAATTCGATTTCTCAGGAACTATTTAACCGATTTCACTTCAATAATTTTTTTTGTCATGTAAAATTGAATTCCATAAATTGATGTAAAAAATTTTATACCTCGTAATTTAAAACTTTTTTCGAATATTATTAAATAAAATAATGAAAAATAATAAACAAAATAAAAGTTATATTTTGCTAATGAATAAAATTCATGTTTTTGCTTGGAATTTTCTTTGGATTAAAGAATTTTATAATTGTGAACCGAATTTTTTTAATTCACTTTTGAAGTTCTGTAGATGTTGCGAAATACGCGAAAAATAAAATTGATATTAAGTGGTCTAAACTTTGGACAGCTGATCTAACCAAACTATTTGGATCATATTTCCCAGTTCGCACATATTTTATCGGTTAGAAATCTTTATCAGTTTAAAAAAATGCGTTTATATTCTAAAGAAAGTACATTTTTGCGGTTGATTTCGTTACATTAAAAATGGACGCACTAATGGTTTGCACTAATTAATTAGCATACTAGAGGTCAATATCTCAAACCATTGTTCCAGAACATGAAATTCTGATTATTAAATCAACAGTAATTCTGAGTGGACTGTTTTTTTTTTTTTTTTTTTTTTATTTTTTTTTTTTTTTTTTTTNTTTTTTTTTTTTTTTTTTTTTAAATTCCTTTTTATTTTGCGCACTGTATATCTTTCCTATTTAAATCATCAGTTCACATAGTTACAAATATGGTATTTTTAGTGTATTGAATTTTTCGGCGAAGACGAAAATAACGCCGTAAAATAGAAATAAATCCTTAAAATTTGTTTTTAACACAAAAGTATAATTCTGAAAAATCAAAAATATTAACATATCCGCGTTAAATTAAAAAAGTATCTGGGAGTTTCTTTTATATTTTGAAGCTCGAAACTTTTGGTATAATTTAAAATATAAAAGTATAAGAATATGACATAATTTCACATTTTTCATTTCTGTGGCATGTGAAGTAATTAATTAGCATATTTGAAGCCATTAAGTTTGAGTCCTAGAACGATCCTCTCTCAGATCAAAAGTAGTTTAAGGAGATCCGTTATTATTATTATTATTTTTTGCACAGAGAGCATATATAATTTATATTATTTATAATGAAGACGCAAGGTTATTGCGATATTTGAAAATGGAATTGGAAAATAAAAAATAACTCCCTATAAAATAGTGATTGGAACGATTTTTTAAGCCCAAAGGAATATTTGATTCATATACTAAAAAGAAAACTGAAATTTATGAAGTTAAGTTAGTGAATAAATCAGAAATGGAAACATTATATATAAGTATAACAGTATAAGATAAGGAATAACTCAATATATTGAAATGCAAGTGAAGACATTAGAAAAAATTGATGTAAACCTTATTTTTAAATTTGAACTTCATTCAGTTGAAATGAATATTTGAATAAAACTAAAGTTAAATTGAATGAAAAAAAAAGTTGGATTAGTATTTTAAATCTATCAATATGAAGTATGATAGCTGAAGTTGTTTTCTTACGTCCGTCGAAGCGGATTAGCTACAAAATGTATGTTAAAAAAAGATTCCTAAGATCCTTATTTTAAAACCTTTTTTTGAAAAATAGTATTACCATTCAGTTAAAGCTAGAATAAAATTATTCAATCCATTCAGTGAGAGCAGCGTGCTTCAGAATTTAAAAGCAACTGCGAAAGCAGTTCCTGGGATTGGCGAGCGCACTCTCCCTTAGTATGATTATATAATGTGCGTTAAATAAATAAAACTAAAATCTTTAGTTAAATAAAAAATTGACAAAACAAAAAACTACTGTTTTGAAGTCGTTGGTTCATGATCTTCGAAGTTTGGTTTTAACAATGAAAATAAAATAACATAAAAATCAAAAGGGGAAATAAAATAGTATTTAAAATAAATTTCAAAAATCACAAATATTGTTTAATAAATAAAATATCTCATATAGATCAATAAATCAAATTAAAAATATGAAATAGATACAAAAATATACATTGTGGAAAGAAAAACTCACTGAATATCAATAGGTCTTTAAAAACTAGTAAAATACCTATTCCTTATTTTAAATAAATAGGCATGGAAAAATGAATTTATAAATTTTAAATGATATGATATATTTTAATGTAATATGCTATGATATATTTTCACATATTATGATATATTTTAATTTTATGAATTATTATAATTTTTTAACTAATAACTTTTCAAATGAAGACTAGAAATATTATGAGAATCTAATCATCAATTTAAAAAGAGAAACAGGGGTATCAAACAACGTTTCTATTTATTAATTTTGTTAAACCTCTTTTAAATTTTCATTGATTTTAAATATTTGTTATAACATATTCTTCAGCAATATTTTTTTATCGTTGAAGCTTTCTAAAATGTATATAATTTCAACTCGAGATCAGTAGGTTAATAAAATCGCTTAAAAATTAATTCCTCATTTTAAGTAAATGTGTATTATAAATAACGTTTTTATTAATATTGCTATTATGATATAATATAATTTAATTTTACAAAATATTATAGATTTATTAGTTATAACTGTTGAAATGAAAACTTAGACAGGCGAAATATATGATGGAATTTTAAAGAACAGATTAGAACAAGTAACTGGAGCATCCAATAATTTTTCTTCAGTAATTTATATATATATATATATATATTTTAAAGAAACAGCAANTTAATTTTATAAATTATAGCTTCTGAAATGAAAACTTAGGTTGGTGAAAAATATTATTAAATTCAAAACAGCAGATTAAAAAAAAGTAATTGAAGCTAAAAAAAAAATTGAAGCTGAATAGAAAAGTTATAGCTATTTTTTTAATTTTTTTAAAAAAATTTCTAACTTTCACTAAGTTTAAACAATTGTTATAGTATTTTCTTTAGCCCTATTTTATTATAATTAAAACTATCTAAAGTATATATAATTTTTATATTAGTGTTTTTTTAAAGCGATTAGATAACTTGAGCTAAAATACTTCATCATGAATTAGTCTAGAGTTTAAAAAAAATTTATTACATCTGTAATTTCATTTATACAACCATATAAAAAACTTTTAAATATAAATTAATAATGTTAATATGCAAGCATTTATTTCCAGAAAACAGATTGGTTAAAAATTATTAAATGGTTACCTTGCTCCCGTAATTTTCAAATCACCTTTCAATTTCTTCTATGAAGACTCTTTCGTTATACTTGGATGAAAATAGTTTGCGCTACTCCTGTGCACTCTTTTATACCCCTCGATGTTTCTATAGCAACAGGTTTTATGCGCGAGCATATTTGGAAGATATGCTTGCGCATCTGTATTTGATTGGGAGAGAGAAAAACAATTGTTAAAGAAATAAGTTTTTCCGAATTCCGTCCTCACACAGTTGCGATTTTTTCTTAAACGGTAAATTTTATTCTAACTTTAATCTATTTTGGATAATATAATGGCAATATTGGTTAAAAAAAAAATTTCTCCATTTCCTTTTATTTTTTTCTCTCCAAATAATAAAGTTCCTTTCGTCGTGTCAATTGATTCATCAATTGTCAATCAAAATAAGAAGGAACGAAACAAAATATAAATAAATGTAAAAAAAAAAAAATCATACTTTTCTTTTTATTACTAACTGAACAGTAAACAACAATCAGTAGGGCAAAAGTTAATAGAAAATCGAACTCTCTTGAATGCACAAAAATATATTTTGTAGAATATCTAGTAAGTAATCTACATTAGTGAATTTAAGATGAACACAACCTGAAATATTCTTTAGCCAGAATTATTAATCTCATAATAACTTGAATAAGTTTATTTAATGTGCTGTAAATATCCAGAACTAACTTTAATTTAAGAAGCTTGTATGCTCCATTCAACAATTATGGCTCCCCATCATTGTTTCATATCTTTTATTAATCGTCAAAATTTTCCACAAAATCACAAAATATTTTGTTTTCAAAATACATTATTATTGTCATTTCATGTAAGAACACTTTTTTAACATGCTAATCATAACAAAATGGACGATTACCTGAATCTGAAAAACAGTTATATGAGATTGACACAAGAAGCGTTGCACTAAAGAATGTATGAAAAAAAAATGAGAAGTAATTTTACTCGTTGATGAAACTTATAAAAATTCAAATAAGGAACGGATCTTATCGCTCTTTATTATTATTATTATTAAAAAAAAATTTTTTTTACTATGTATGTTTAGATTTATATTTGGCAGCACATAATCTCCATCTCTTTCTGTTTTTACTTTTTTAATTGACATCTACTCGAATGAGAGTTTATGATGGGAATAAATAACGATCTCTTAAGAAGAAAATAAATTATCTGCAGCATATGATAAATAGTAAATATTTAAAGCAAAAAATAAAGCTAAGAATTTTAAGACAAAAAATTAAAGTTTTAATGAGTTTCGAATAAATTTGAATTTCGAACTCAAACCAGTCTTTGATTCACAAAAATAGAAAAGAAAATTGTTCTTTCAGCAGGTCAAATTTTCATTTTGTAGTTGTTTTTCAGAGGACTACAGATTGATTCTAAGCAATTTAATTTGCTTTCAGTCAGTTTTCGCGTTTCTTATTACCGTTTGAAAAATTTATAATTATATCAGTAATGAAAGTTATAAAATGCACAACTGATATTTTTTAAATTATGTTTTGATGCTAAGACCGCTCAGCTTATTTAAAAAAATTATGCTGTGAATACTTAAATTTTTCTTCAGACACTATTTTGGTTTATTTTTTGTTTTTAGCATTTAAAAAAACATAACAATTGCATTTCTTTCCTTTTTTTAAACTACGTAATAAAATTTATAACATTTCTACGCTTTAAAAGCTTTTCTTTTGTCTGAACACCAAAAATGGTGTCGATGACGAAAGTAGAAAGAAGATGTCTATGATGGTTAAGAGAGGTAATCTCAAATATGCTAACTAAGTTATTCTAACTATTATTTAAGTTACGTAATCAGATATAAAAACGTAATTTTTCTGAATAATTATCACTTTTTTAATACGGATTTGGGTTTTTGTCTATCAAAATATGGAGAGGAGGTAGCCTGAACTGAAAAATATGGTCCCAATATTTCAAACAGAAACGCCAGACTAAATTTTTAGTCACTTATATTAATCTTTTTTCCCTTCTTTCGCCATCTCAAAGAAGTCATGTTTTTAAATTTCTATTTTTTAAGAACTATTTTGCTTATTCCCTTGAAAATTTGGATTTCATAATTAAATTGATGTAAAAATTTGTATACCTTGGAATAGAAAATTTTCTGCTCACTATTAAATTACATAATAAAAATATATTGTAACACAACTAATTTTTTACATATGATTATCTTTGTCTAAATAAGTTTCAAAATATAATTTAAAAATTTATTGGTTACCTCAAAGAGTTCTAAAAGCAAGAAAAAATTCAGAAAGGTGAAATTAAAAGTAATTTTCGACTGTTTTCTTGCATTAACTATTTTGTAACCCTACTTTTAGACAAAGGCTACTCCTTAGTTTGAGAGTTTGAAATCCAAATTCATTAAAAATATTAGAAACAATTATTCCGAAAAATTTTGTTCTTGTGTCTGATTTTGTAGCCTGCCATTGCTCTTAGTAAACATACTGTGTTTAATGTAGTAAAGGTTCAGGAAAAATTTATGAACTGAAACGAATGACTAGAAAAAGTCATTAACAAGTTTTTTAGTGATTATTAATAAGGCTGCTTTCTTTGATATCTTACGGTGTCGATAGTAGAGGATCAAACACAAATATTTGTTTTTATTCATCTAGATTTCCGTTGAATGAAAAAAACCAAACTCTTGCAAAATTTCGGCAAACATACATTTAAATCTTTTATCCAGGGAAATAAGAGTTGAAATCAATATCAGCGTTTAACACTTTCGACAAACTTTTCCACCTCATTGGTAAAGAGAATTTTTCTTGAATCTTGTCGAAACATTTGACGAGTGTTTATGAAATCCTTTTCAATTGCATCCATTAGTTCAAAGTGCTAAGAGTTCATTTCGCTCTTTGATGTTTGTAGCATTCAAATGAATGGGGTAAGCAGCTCTATTTGTCTTACTGTGACGAGAATGGAATGTATACTCCTTCCTTGCGATGCAATGTTTGAAAGAAAACGATAGAAAAAAAACAAGATTAAATTAAACGATTAAAAAAAGCGATTCAAAAAAGAGTTAGGAAACCTATAGTGCGATAAAACCTTTATTTTTTTTCTAAATTATTATAAATAATTCTGTTTACTTCTCATTTAAATACGAGGTAAAATACTCATGTTATATTAACCGCTTTTTATATTCCATCTTTTTTGATACTTTCATTTAAAAAAGATTTTGCAGGCATCTGGAACTCTTAATGAAGAAATATTTTTCATATTACCTATGAGTGCAATTTCTCAAAGTCTTAGTATTTGATCGAATTTATTATTACATTCATTTTATTTTTAATAGAATAACCCTCGTAATTTGAGACGTTTTAAATTTGAAAAAAAAAATTACCAAATTTATTTCTATTTAACGCTACTCGTTTTCCAGTAATTTATTACCATATCTGAATTAGGCTATCTCAGTATTCGTCGTTTTCTCTTTGTTTATTCCAGAACAGAATCTTACCAGTAAGTTAGTCTGAAAGATCCAAATGGTTGCTTGAATAAATTCTGAAAATTGAATGTGCTGCTGTCTTTTTTATAATGTAATATTTTTATAAGTTTTCCTTCCATCTCTTAAAATTGAACATTTTTTTTCCTTTTGCACTACTCCCCTACCCTATTCTTAATACTCTCTTTCTCTTACCAGAAAATATCGAACTCAAAAGCTATCAATAAATTTCAAGGAGAGAAAATTCTTAATATGCTCATTTTTACTTAATTAAGACTGAAGTTATGTACTCTGTTCGGTGGTATCTTTCAAATCATGGAAATTACTTAATTAGAATGGGAGTCGCATTTTAGAACAACAATTGTTTTTTTTCCAAACAATTCTGACATAAGCATTTCTGAAAATTTAATTTAATATTACACATTTGTCAATTTTTGATAAATTCCTTAAATTACTTTATTATTTCGCTATTTGTGACTGGAGAATTTTTTAACCATCGATCGATTTAATCGATTTTCCTCACTTTTACAATAATAAAAAAAATTAAAAAACTTAAACACAAGCAAAAGTTCAGTATTTTATCACCACTACATAGGTACAAAAGCACAATATTATTACTTTAAGAGGAAAAAAATCCATAGAAATTCCTTATATCAAGAGCTTTTTCTCCTAATCCAACAAACTGAAGCATTTATTTTCCAACCTATTTTAAAAGTATAGTAAAATAGTATTATATCAATTAACGCTTATTAAAAATAAGAAAAAGAAATTAAAAATCTTTCGGAGGGTGAAAGTTCAAAAATTAGACTAAAATCCTGGATGGTTTTCTTCGACTGAACTTAACCATCAGAAAAATCACACAATCGTTTTTTTACCTCCCTTCAATTTATAGAAATTAATTTTTGGTGGCAATACTTAGAACTATTTTTTGAAACATGCAAAATGCAAGGAGACATTAAATTGACAGAGTTCTAAAAATTTCATAGGTTTCTCTAAAGAAATCATTCCAATGCAATTATTTCTTAATTAAGCATATTCAAAGTTAATTTTGTATTCAACATTTGTCTGTTTTTATTTTTATTTAAATATATTTATTTTTGCGTAATTTATGTGTCATAAGAATTTTTCAGCATCATCCAATTCGGGTTTTGTAAGTTTAAACAGAAATAAAAAAATCTGAAAATCTAAACATTTACAGGATTTAATTACCTGTTATGTAATGCATAATTTAATTGTTTCATTTTTTCGGAAAACATATTCTATAAAAGTCATTATATTATTATGGGCAAATTCTCCTAATCCAGTAAAGTGAATCAATTAATTTCCACACTATTTTAAAAGAATCGTGCAGACAAATAATATTCAATCATCGGAAGACCGATACAAGAAAACAAATATTAAGAAAACGAAAATCAAGAATTTTAACTGTGAGTCGCGAAGGCGAAAGCCTCGTTTTAAGCATATCAAAAATACATATAGTAAAAACTCCACAGAATGTATAAATATATTTTATCAATTGTCATTTTTTCAATCTAATAATTCTTCAGCCTTTATATTCCTTCTTTTTTCTTAACTCATTCACAAAAGAATTATGACCTATAACTAACGTTTGCTGAGAAAAAAACGAAATCTAAAACTCAACTTAGAATATAAAATGGTGAGAGAAGAAGGTGCCTAAAATAAATAAATATATAAATAAAAATAAATAACAAATGAACATTATATTCATTATTTCAATTCCAAAAAGCCTCATTCGAATCGATCCTTCTTTCGTTTTCGAATATATCGTGAATGCGTATATTATATACTTTGTCGTGTTAATTATAACTCACCATATTAAATATCCACGTCAACAAATTTTTAAGCAAACTCATGGATAAATTTTTAAGCGGAAGTAGACGAGCATTAGACGATAGTCAAGCATCAACAAGTACACAGACGAGCGTGGTTCCAAAAATCAAATCAAGTAAATAATCTTAAGAATAATTCAATTTTGTGTTTAACAGTACTGAAATAAATGAAGAAGAAATGTCGGCTGTAGACATTATGAAACCTAATAAACTTAACGACATTTGGAAATGCTTCATAATGAGTACGTCAGCAAACCCAACGAATTCTTTGAATTAAAATTAAAATCTTATAAAAAGCAAAAATCATTTTTTAAAGAAACTTCGCCTGTGAATAAAAAAGGTTTAATCGCATCTTACAAAGTTTCATATAAAATAACCAGATGTAATAAACCTCACACTATTGGTGAAGAGCTTATTTTGCCAGCAGTAATTGAGAGTGTGGAAACTATGTTTGGAAATAATTTTTCAAAACAATTGGGTATAATATAGCCTACGTCACAGGTTGTGTTGTTTCTACTAAATTTAACCCATGAACGGCATTTTCTGCGAGCCTAACTTCAAGCCACAAATAAACAAACGAAGTGTTCGATCGTTTAAATAGCTGCTCGCCAGATTTTATTGCATTATAAAGAAAAGTTATTGAAACTAAATACAACTAAATAAACAACAACAACTAAAACAAATAACAACAACTACTAATAACAATAACGAAATAAACAACAACTAAATTCCATTCGTTTAGCATTGCGTCATATGTTGTTCCTTCTAAATCGAAGCAGTTGTGTTTTTTTTCATATTATACCCAATTGCAGTCCATACCTCTTTCAAATGATACTGTTACTCGTAGAATTGGTGATATAGCTGAATATTTGCAGTGTCAGCTTTGCACGAAATTGCGTGACAAATTGTTTTCAACACAGCTTGATGAAGCAACAGGTAGTAATAAAGATCCTTATTTAATTGCCTATGTTCGATTTTGTGATAATTTGTCAGTAGTCGAGGAACTACTTTTCTGCAAACCAATGGAACTCGAAACAACAGCGCTCTCATTTTTTGCTATTTCAAATGATTTCATAAACGAGGCAAGCATAGAATGGAAAAATTGCGTCGGAATATGCACTGATGGTGCTCGCTCAATGTCCGGAATATTCCAAAGTATACAGGCACTTGTAAAACAAAAATCATCTCAGTGCGTCTGGACGCATTGCATGACCCACAGAGAAGCTTGGGCTTCGAAAGAAATGAATCCAGATCTGAATATTGTGTTAACTTTGGTTGTAACCGTAGTAAATCATCTAAAAATCAAACCCCTGAAATCGAGAATCATTTCCGCACATTGTAAGGAGTTGGGTTCAGTACATGCAGCGCTACTATTTTATTGAGAGGCAAGATGTTTATCACGTGGTAAATCTTTGCAACGTGTTTCTGAATTAAGATTAGAAATCGATATTTTCCTAGAAGAAGAAAACAGACCGGAAGCCGAGAGTTTTCAGGATGGTTTATTTGTGATGAAATTGAGATACTTGGTCGACATATTCGAGAAATTAAATAACTTGAATCTTGAATTCCAAGGTACAAATACACATATGTTTAATGCGAGTGATAAAGTTAATGCTTCTTATAGAAAATTTGAATTGTAGAGCAGAAGTTTAAAGCAAAAAAACCTAACAATATTTGTAAATGTGAATGATTGTGCTAAACATAACAAAGCAGAAGAACATGTAAAAGTTGTTTTTGTAACCATTGAAAATCCTTTAGCCAGCTTGCAAATAATTTAAAAAAGTATTTTCTTGCTGACGGCAAACTGATAGCAAGTTACGAGTGGGTCAGGGATACATTTCATAATATTTCCTAGAGAGGCTTAATTTCCGACGAATAAACCTTCATAGACTTCCCGACAAATGGCGAAACCAAAAGACAATTTAATACTAAATAACTATTTGAATTGTGGGCCAGAGTAGATCATGAGTTTTCTGCATTAAAAATAAGGACATTTCGCATTCTATTACCATTTTCAAAATCCTATCTGAATGAAGTTGGATTTTCTGCTGCAGCTTCTTTGAAGACAAAATACTGATTCAAACTTAATATAAAAAAAGAACTGAGAATGTCTAGTTCTAATATTATGCCTTCCTTCAAAAAACTTTGCTTGGAAACAGTAACATGTTAGAATACTCAGAAAACCAGTGGGGCAAATATTTACCTTGTTTCACATAAAGTTACCCCATTTTATTCAAAAGTTTTTAATTGTAAATAATATAATGTTTGGCATATGTCTAGTACAATATATGTCTAGTATATATATATATATATATATATGCGCNTATATATATGTATGCATAAGTAGTAATATAATGTATGAAGAGCAACTTTTAAAAATACAAATTCCGCAATCTTAACTCCTCCATACTCCACAATCCCTTTCCTTTATGTTTTTTTTAAATGTTTTTACTCTACTCCCTTCTACCTTTTGGTGTATTATGTTTTGTACAATATTTTATACATTATAATTTGATAATATAAGTTAACAGACATTCTATTGTTACTATACTTTTCTAGAAAGGGAGTAAGTATGTAAGTGTATCTTAATTTTTCAACATAGTTCCATTTTTAATAGAACGTAAAATGTTTTATAAATATAATTTATTTTTCTGAAACAAATTTCAGCCTGATCATAAGAACTACAAAACAAACTATACATCCCATTTTTCATTCGTGTATGGAATAATCCTAGAACTAAAATTAAAATATTTGTCTGAGTTAAAATAGGTTTCCGAGGGATGCCTAATGACTTAACTGATTTCTAATAATGGTTTTTAATCTCCCTTATTCTAATAACGTGTTAGTAAAATTTTATCACGATAGTGATTTCTTTCTTTTATTACAAATATTTTGTGGAATCTTGTAAGGTTTGTCTGATGCAGAACAAAAGAAATGTAAAATTGTTTTGTGATTGAAATTATTAAAAAATATTAAATTTTAATAAAAAAATGTATTGAATGTTACACTTGTTATTAAATGTTTTATTGTTAAGTCGATTCTTGCTTTGTTTAAAATGCGAAACACATTTAAAGCCCATTGCAAAAATAATAGAGTGCTTAAAAAAAGTGCTCATAATAAAATATTGCTTGTTTTATTTTAGTTATTATATAATATGAGTTTATAAATTGTTTGATGCAATAAATTTGCCTTAAATGAGATCCAGAAATTTTTAATTAGATTATATTATACCAATAATGAATATTTAAAATTTTGCATCGATAACGTGTAAGTATTGCACTTAATGCATCAAAGTCAAGCCTCTCGTATTTGAAAATCTTTTTTTTCTCAAATTCTTATTTTTTAAAAATGATCTTTCTGATGATAATTACAATTAATGCGTTAACAATTAATTAGTTATATGACAATAAAACTGAAAGACATTGTTATATTTTGCATCAGACAGTTGACTCTAAGGAAATCGAGGCCCAGAAAGGGGGATGAGTCTATGTCCTCTCTGGGAAAGTCTCAAACAGTCCAGGATGTGTTCGGGAGAAGCCTGCTCAGTTTGACATTTGGAGCAGACCTTATAATTTGTTACATAGTTAGGTCAGGCATTGTTATTTTTAGACAAAATTTAAAAAATAAGATTTATATAGTAGATCTAAAAGGTTTTGATTTAATAAGCGCTTCATGGAGGAACAGATATGTCAATAATTGCATGTTTCATACATGAAAACCCTCATTTCCTTTAAGCTATTAGTTCAAGGGATTAATTTTGATTTCAATGGATATATTGTAAAAAATTACATTCAAAGCAATATCTCAACTGTCGAGAGATGTCAGTCAAGTAAATTGTTGTAAATAAAAATTGCACTTACTTTGCACTCACGAAACCTTTATAAATTTTATAACTGATTAACTAGCAAATCAGACATCTTGGTTTTATTCTCATTCTATGTAGCGCAATGATACCCAAGGGTAACAATACTTCTCTTGCCTAGAAATCAATGTTAGATACGTAAATAGGTATATGTATAAAAACTGAACTTCTTATACATATACATATGAATACCTTTAATACATGAACATAAAGCCTAAATAACTTCAAAAATATTAATTTCTCGATGTCACTTAAGTCTTTCATTTTTCACTCATCACTTTTAGAAATGGATTTTTTTTAAATGTTCCAACTTCTTAAAATTATTTCATTTTGGTGATAATCATTTTTATACTATGTAGCTCCCCTAATGTGCACGTGCATTGTTCATAATTTTTAATTGAAGCTGAATAAAAATTATAAACTGCACAAAATTAAACGGATATCAGTCAATATTCTAAAAGGTTTGTGTTTTCTTTTTCCTCCCTTTACGAACAGAGTCAGACGAAAAAATATCTTTGCCAACAAATAAGATAAATAACAATAAACGGCAACTCTTTACGAGCAACTTTTCGGGCAACTAAACAACCCTATCGTCAACTCCAAACGGTGAAATTATATTTAGAGTTAAGGATGGAGTGGAAGTTACGCTTACGGTTGTTCATATTTTTTTCCTCGTTCGTTATCCGTATATGATAAACATAAATCCCTAAAATTATTATTACAATATAATTCAAAGTGAAAGCAGTTAGTTTAGAATGCCTACACTGGATAGTTATGAAATAAAATTAACACTTACAGTAAAACTTTCCAAAACGTTACAGACAATCTGAGAGGATATCGGAAGTATGCCAGTATCCATTTTATTCAAGCTACAAAAAAAAATGAAAAAAAAAAAATAATCTTGATAAAATTAACGTTTTATCAGACATTTGTGGTAAATGATATTTCATAATGACATTTCTGCATTAAAAAAATCTCGTACATAAAACTAAAATATACGGTATTTGAAACATTGATTTTTAAATTTTTCTGTACATATAGTACTCGTTACTGGAAATTCTGATTTAAAAAAATAAAGCTTTTATGACCACAAATCTGGTAAAAAAAATACAGAAGAAAAGTAAATTTAACCGAATAAATAGTTTTTATGCCATAATTTAGGGTATCATGTTCAAATTACCAAATGTTACCACATTTATCAGATTTTATCTCGTATTTTAAAGCCATTTTTTATTGTTAGTTTTACCAAAACCATTACCAAAGCCTTTCGGTAAAAAGTACCGTGCTGTCTGTTGTTTCCATAACTGGTTATTTTTATATATCAATAAGATTCAATGTTTAGGATTCATAGATTGTATATTTGATGGCTATAATATAAGTAATTATAGTTTCAATTTTATTATTAGCTTTCTAAATATAAACAGATTCACGTAGTGTATAGCAGGTGAGTGTGCTAATAAATGAGATTGTATATAATTACAAAAAAAGAAAATAAGAAAAGGACACAGAGCACAAAAAAAAGAACAAAGGTGAAATTCATAAAAATTATTTTAAAATATTTTTTACTGAACAAGAGATTTTTTTTTGTCCTGTTTTTGTTTAAAGTCTTTTTAGATATTTCTTTTCTGTTTTTTCCTTCATTTTTTTAGTTTTCGTTCTTTTCTTGTTTTCGTCACTTAATTAAGGGTTCTACGCACTTAAAGTCTCCATGTACTAAGTAAATGTAATCGTTCGGCGAGCACTGCATGACTTAGGAACATTAGAATCAGATGAATTTTCAACATTATCCTTTTTAAAAGGTCAACTTTCTTAAAGTTATCGGGCAAGAAGAACTTTGAACGTCAAACTATTGGGTCCATCATTATTTTTTCATTTTAAAACAAACAAAACTGTTGCATTTTTTGATGTGAATTCATACGCATTTGCAGTTCAATACTCAAAAAAATGAGAAACAATTAAAAATACAGTGAAAAATGTATCTACATTTTTCAAAAAAATAGTGAATGACTGTGCTGTATATTCTGCATCGAATAATTTTGATCTGCAGAACATTTTTAATTTCTTAACATGATGTAACTCTCAGCTACCATGAAATAATTCTTAATTTCGAAAATAATCTTGGAAATAATTCTAAACTTTTCCTTTAATAAGAACTTGACAATAAATGAAAATAGAATTTTACTTTACAAGAAAACATAAATTAAAGTACTAAAACAACTGATTAGTATATTAATGGAAAAATAATATGTATGATAGCATAAAGAATAAAATTTTAAGAAATGCTAAGACTTAATTAAATAGTTGGTAAAATAATTCTGCAAAACACGTGTGGAAAGGTAATTAGCAAATTTATTTTAGGATTAAGACGATATATAAGATGTTGAGACATTTCAAGATGCTTAAAAATGTTGACTATGCATTCGTATTAACAATTACAAAATAAATATTGAAGAAATTCATAAACCAAAACAGCACTTGACCAATAACTCACGTTACCGCCATCGTCACTTCGTAAACAGCTCATATTAATGACTCTATCATTTCCATGACAGTTCATATAACAGACACAATGATTTTGTCGACATTTCATTTCCCGAATGCGATCATTTTGCTAACACGATAACTTTAGTTTGATTTATATTTTTTGACAAAATTTCTTTAATAATTGTTTAAATATTTAAATTTAAGAGACTTTCATTAAATTTAATTTTCAAATTTTCATTATTTTTTGATAATTATACTAAATATTTCACTTTAAAATTGGATAGATGCTTATATCTAGAAAATCAATAATTAAATATGATTCATGATCACTTTATTAGCACTATAGAGATGTCCCAAATTTTAAATAAAGCACATATCAACTTTAATTTTTTTATATAATTAGGCGAAAACCCAAAGGAATACCCTATGGTATTTTTGTATGGCTAATCTATCTTTATTATTTTATGAGTTATTAAACATCAAATTGGATCCGGGACTCTATAAACACCCTGCATTGTCTGCACATATTAATTAGCATATTTGAAATCACCCCATTGAGCCATTAAGATGTCATAGAACGGGAAGATCATATCATTAGATCAAAAGTTATTCAGAGTGGTCCGTTTTTTGGAACACTGTACATAATATAGTCAGTAGCAATAGTACACAATAATTAAGCGTCATCTGTGAATAGCGATTTTCTACAGCTTCTCTAAACGAATTTCCTTTTAAAATTTTCCGAATTCTTTTAACCTTTTCTCTTCTGACCTCACTTTTTAGCACATAACTTATTTTATTTCATTTCAATTAA
This sequence comes from Parasteatoda tepidariorum, assembly GCF_043381705.1. Lineage (NCBI taxonomy): Eukaryota > Metazoa > Arthropoda > Arachnida > Araneae > Theridiidae > Parasteatoda > Parasteatoda tepidariorum. The sequence continues at coordinate 99,191,548 of NC_092204.1, read as the reverse complement.
CACATATAATCACTATTAATAAAGCATTAGTGTCAGTAATAATATGGCGATTTTTACGGCAAGAAAAAGTATCTTCTATTTATTGTTTTTTTCTTTTTAGTGCAAATGTTTTTCATATCAATTAACATATTAACAACATTATTTAAGCATCATTGTCGTCAATGATATTATAACGATTTCCTTCTGTACTACTGGGGATATAAATATATTTACTCTATTACTTATGTTTTCAAGTGCATAGCTTATTTCTTTTTATTTCAAAATGAATATCTCACCTAAATTAATTAAGGTATCCGACTGGGTACGACACCATTTTTTTAAAAAAATAACTTAATTACTGTTTTAACTTTATTTTTTGGAAGAATAGGTCTTATTATTATTGTTTTAATGCAAATTTAATCAACGAAAGAAATATATTTGTTAAATATGGTCATATTTGAACAAATTTATAACATAATTTTCATTGTACGCTAGCAACTCTACAGTAAGTTGTAATACATATATTGCAATAAAAATTTTTTCTTAACTTCATAATATAGTTATCTATGTTCTGAACTAAAATCTTTAAAAATTTTTAAATATAAAGTGAGCTAGGGCTAAATATGTGATATAACATTCAATTTCTTAAGAACAAATCGATAATTTTTTAATTAAAGTCTCACAAAAGCAGTAAATTCACACCTAGAAACTTTTGGTTCAAAACACAGATAATATAACATAAATTCTGTATGCCAAGTTTCAAACAATTCTATTGAAAACTTTTTTTATAAAGAGTCTTAGCGTAAAGAGATTTTCATAAAAACGACTTTTCTCAGAAAATGCATTTAAACTAATTGTAAATACACATCCATTTGCATCAAACAAATAATAATTTCTTCAATCACCAAATTTTTCCCTGATTGGTAGAAATTCATAATTGAAATTGAAACAAACATACATAAACCCTTCTTTAAATAAGCTTGATAATAACGTAATTACAGCCGAATGTTAGATGCGTATATATTCTTTTTCTGTTTAATTGAAAATTATACTGACAGTTGTCAAACAAAATAAAAAAGAATTTTTATATGCAAGAGATTAAGCTATAACTGGCACTTATTGAAAAAAATTAGATATTCAATAGTTCTGTTACTGAGGCAAATTATTTGTTTTATTCAGCATAAAGTATGCACTGCTCATTTCCTTCAACGGTGAAGAAAGACGTTTTTGCAAACTTTATATAGGTAAAATACATTACAAAAAACAATTAAGAAATACAATCAAACAAAAAACAATTTAAAAAAAAACATATAAGAAAATATAAAAGCGAAATTTTTCTGAAGCACTATGTTGTTTTTTTAAGTGCAGGGCATAGTTGAACTGAGAAGTTCTGAATCAAATGTCATCTGGATATTTCTGTATATCACTATAACATTGTACATTCCGACTAAATAGCCAAACATCTCTACTCATTTCTACAAAAGGTGTTTGTAAGAAGCAAAGATTTACTCCATTGACCCAGTTGTCAAGGAAGAGTCCAGTTGTCACTGAAGAGAGAGGACATTCCAGTCGCTATTAATAAAATGACATATTCTCCTAAACCCTACAAATTATAAAATTGATTTAAACAAATTTTAAGAAAAAAAAACTTTAAAAAAAGTACTTGAAGATAAAAAATAAAAATAGAAAAGTGCTGAAAGCAGCAGAAACCAAATTTGCCTTATGTAAACAATTTAAGTAAAAAGTTAGAAACTTTTTCATTTAAGGAAGGCAGTATTACTGGTATCATAAAGAAGATTAAAATTAATTGTAGAATGTTGATGAATCTTTACTGGAAATTATTATTATAAGTTAGTCAAATTATTTCAAAGTAATGAAAACAAGCAAATGTTTTATTTTTTAAGAAGAATTAAAGTGTGATTAGTAAATAATAAAAATGTTTTATTTTAAAAATATATGGAGCTCCAAAGTAAAGAATAATCTTAATTTTTAATATAATTGACAAATAATGAATTTGTAAAGTGAGCCTGACTGCAGGGCTAAGCCCCACAGGACACCTCTGTCTACCTAGAAAAGAAAAATGCACGTGTCCTGTACACGTTAAAATAGTTTCCGTCATGGAAAGTTAAAGAATCCATGAATTTGATATTAATTGATTTTATTTATTTCAACGGTTCTTTTTCTTGCATTACGCATTCAAATGCGTTGTCGGAAGAGAAATAATAACAAATTTTAATAAAATAAAAGCATTTAGCAATTGACTTTCAAATTCTATGCTAATATGTTAGACAGATGTAGAGAGAATCTCTGAAAATAGATTTTATTCGTCACAGAATTCAAAGTTTTGGTATTAAAAGATTACTAATTAATGATTATTATTTACTGAGAAATGGATTAAATAAGATAATAATATAGTTCGTAAATGTTAGGAAGAATGTTATGTATATTTCAGTAGGACACCAACTCAACACGAAAAAAAAAACATGAAATGTTTTATTTATGAGACAATATCATGCCCTTTACAACAATATCGCCCTTTACAAAAGAAAAATCATTTTTTACTTCATAATAAAATTTGTGAAACAAATATATCATAGAAAATGTTATCATTAGAAAACGATAAAATTTGTCAAGTTATTATTTTTTAAAAGATTTATTACATTAATTTTTATATTGATTTATAATATTTAACTATGTAAGTGCAATTTTTTATTACCATATTCTTATAAACTAGGAAGCTTCGCCCCCTGCTCGCTGGCTCTCGCCAACCCCCAGAGCTGCTTTCGCATTTCATTTCGGATTGCTTCGGAATCCAATGCTCGCTTTGCTCGCTCATTGGATACGTTCTTAACGTCTAGCTTCGTATACTTTTTTGAATACTGAAGTTCCGAAAACTTTTCACTGTAGAAAATTTTAAACCTGTACATTTCAATATTAATTTGTAACAATCAATATTAATTCAATATCAATATAATTATTCTAAATTTCAATTGTTGAGAAAAGTAACTGTTGTAAGTTTTGTTTTAAAATCTTTCGCACCAGAGGGTTAAAGCCATATGTTGTAAAACAATATGAAATAGTAGTCTGCCACTGTACGCCGGATGTAAAGCATCGGCTTCGATGAAGATAATTTTGTATTTTTAATTCTATGAAGGACGCCACCCTAATAAAATAGAATTTGTAAAATAAATGTATATATTTTTGATCGTTGATGAAGCCCATAATTTTGTGTTTTCAGAAGCAGAACAACTATAAGTTTTTTTATTTTATCACAAAGATAAAAAATGTATAAAAAACAAAGAAAAGAGCAAGAAAATGAGTATAGTCATAGAAAAAGTTAAAATTATAATATAGTATTTGTCAGTTAAAATAAAACTTTTTGTTAAAGTCATTGTTAACAATTTAAATTTCTCTGAGGCAATTCTAAACCTTAATTTTGTTCTAAATGTCAGTATTCAGACCCACAACAGAAGTTTAATATGAAGTTGTAAAATGTAAGAAGTTGTAAATTTGTTTACGGTAATACT
>NC_092204.1:99152839-99187734 GCF_043381705.1 Parasteatoda tepidariorum | reverse complement strand
ATCTAGTTGCGCTTCTATGTCATTTTGATTTATGTTGCTAAGTTAACTTTCAAAAAATTCGATGGCTGGCAACAGCATTTTTATTTTTTAAGTTGTTTATTTTTATTTCTTTTAGAATTCGTTCTTTTTTTAGCAAAATGTTTTTTAACCTAACAGAATTCTCTGCCGACTGTTCTCTCCATAAGTGAAGAAAATAAAGTAAATATTATTGCAATAATGCTTCACAGCTCTTCTTAAATCCATCCTTAATTCTTAATCAGAAACACATCATTAAAAGGCAGAATGCTTTGGTGTTTTCAAAACGTAAACAAAACAAAGCAAACGTTGCTACCGGCGGAAAAGAAATACAGCCAAAATTTGGGAGCTACGTAAGAGAGTTATATATATTAGATTAATCAAATGATTGTTGTGTTAGCTAATATTAAAATAATTATAAGTATCCATGTAATTCTGAAGTTCATTATTTATTTGCAGACACATTTACTGAGAAGGACTATATATTTTTTAAATGCGCTTTTACTTGAGCTCTAAATAAACTGTTAATTAGACAGTTGTATCAATTACTCAGGTTTAGTCATTCCTTTTTTATAAGGCGCAAAATTATCATTTCTTATATTTCTAGCTGCAAAATCATCTCTTTCAAAAGCTAAATTATTTAAAAAGCATTATATTTTTCTATTAATAATTTCTTAACTTTTTCTACTTCTAAATTAATAAGTTTTACAATTCCTATGACCGGGATTCTAACTTGAATTTTTGCATACGTGACTTAAGGTATTAACAATTATACTACCATAACTATTTCGTATTAAATTCAAGAAGATCAAAGGTCATTTTTATAATTTTCTTATACATTTTTCTTTAAGTGTATCTACATCGGAATTAATATGTTTTAGAAAGCCTGTGATCACGATTCTAGCCTAAATTTTTGCGTACATGACGCAATGTATTGACATTTATACTATCACAGCAGTTTATTATTAAATTCAAGTTGATCAGTACTTATTTTTTTTTCAATCTATATAAAATTTCTCTTTGTTATAAAAATGGAAAAATACTGTTTACGAACAGTTAGCTATATTATTTATCAATACTCAGTAATTTTTTATAAATGTTATTTAAGCTCAGTTAGACACTTATTTAGTATAAATTAGATAATTGAAATATATGATTGCTGCATTTGTATAAACTAATAAAAATTTGTAAAGTAATAAAATATCGGAATTTAATGCTCAGACAAAATAATATTTTTTTACATAATTTAACAAATAATAATTGTTTTTAAAAATCCCTTGTTTTGAATAAATTTCTTAGTTTATTACGAATAAAACTATTTATCATCAATATTATTAGCTCTATTGTAAACAATATAAACATTTTCCAAACATTGCAGAGAAACTCTCATATATTCATAATATGGAAATTGTTAATTTATTAGGCATAATGTCACCCCCACAAATAAACAGCAACCTTTAAGAGAATTATTAAAGTTTTTCATAATTGAGACAAAATACACAGACTGAAATTTTTACTTTTCAAATACTCATACCAATCTAACTTTTTGATGATTGACATTTCAGATTTACAAGGTTTCATCAGATTAAAAAACTGTGTCAGTGATTTTTCTTTTAATGCAAAAATATTGGTTAATTTACGTTACACTACTATAAGTTCAGATTAAGAATGAGTTTGGGATAATGGTTTTTAACAAATACAACCGAATTAAATCAAAACAAATCAAAACATTTTATAACTTGAACACAGGCACTGCAAAAAGCCTAGCAGTCCTTGTTCGTTTTTCCCCAAAGTGAAAAAAAAAATCTCTTTTCAATACAGTTAATTTCCATTTTATGAGTTCCGATTCCTACTAACATTCTTCCCGCTCTTTGCACTATTAGTGCATTTAAATTAGACCGAAAAATGACGTAAAAAATTTATAAAGTTTTGAAATTTTGGAAAGAAAGCAATGTATGACAAACAAACAAAAATTTCCACTTCTTGAAGGGGACACTGCTCCCCTCTCCCTCTGAACACATTATTTTTAGCAAATTTGCCCATAAAAGTTTTCATGCATCTTTTTTCTTTCAATCAAAATTTGGAATATCTCTTAAATTAGCATTGGCAGTCCAGAAAAATAAATAATTAAAAAAAAAAAAAATAAGATTCACTACAAAATGAAGAAAATTGAGATCGCGGTTACCCATTGGCAAATATTGGTGGTTGTCTAATTTTTTTTGGAAAGGAAACTTTATTGTGTTTTCATCTCGGACATCTTTAACTGTTAATCCTGAACTGCTCGGTACACAATTTCGCGGACATATTTGAGTGCAGCTCAGACGCATTCTGTGTAAATTCTTTCAATGACTGAATAGACATTGAACAGCCAGTCGAGATCAGTATTAACATTTTTGGATTGGTACAATGGTGTTTGATGAAGATTGTAAGCTGCATCATACACCCTTTTCAGACTCACAAGTTCATATATGAAGTATGATTTGAAAGCTAGGCCTTCTTTTTTTCTTTCAATTTTACATGAATGATTCATTTATATTGCGTGGAAGACAGTTTATGGTCTTGTGCAAGTCATTGCGTACGTTGACAATGGATCCTTTTATCCCTTACTGGTGACCAACACCCAGTTCTCGCATTTGCACGAAAGGGGTTCGGTGAGTCACCATTCGCTCTTCGGTAGGGTTCAATTCTCTTAACCACATTGATACTTTTGTGAGGGTCGGGCTTCATGCTTGAGTTTGAGAACGGAATCCATTCATTTTTCCGTTTGTGTGTAACGTTGAAGGTATTCCTGTCTACGTTCGCTAACTTTGGGACTGTGTCAATCTGTTTGGATTCTTTTTATTTGTGATATTCACCTGAATTAGTATTAAAAACGATCCAGTTTGAACTATAGGTCACAATTTCTGATTCTAAATTAAAACAATAAAAACTAAAATATTGTTCAAATGATGAAATTCTCTTTTATTCACAACTAAGAAGTATTTATGGGATCTCTCTGGTCCCATATCTCAAAAATAAACTCACCAACTTAATGCATAACAAAATTGAAATTGAAAAAAAGAATTCTAAAAAAATTATCAAACATCAGCTGGCCCTAGCAACGCATGCGCACTGTTTACTATTACTCTTGATTATTGTAGTTGAAAAATGAGAACGCCAGAAATCCAAAACAAGACCCATTTTGCCAATGAGTAAAAAAGATAATAATAATAATAATAAAATTAAAATAAAATTTAAAAATTTTTTTTTCTTGTTTTTTTTTAATGGTGCAAGAGAAGAATTCCACTTTTGACACAGCTGAGCTGAAAATGTTGGGAACTCATAGTAAAGTTCTATCACTACCAAAATCTCCCCTTCGTCGAAAGAGAGGTTCCTTACTTTTTTTTTTCTTTATAATTAGGGACAGAAATACAAATATTTTCTCCATTTTAGCCCGTTTTCAAGGCACAATTTTCATTTTTCAAAATTATTCAAACTCTAAAATGCATAGAAAAAGTTTTTTATAAAAAAATTTCTGAGTTAATATAATGCGTATTCAAATTAATCAATAAAATCAATTTTAGATATAATGTATACTGCCTTAAGAGAAATAAAACCTAACTATTTTTATTTTGCATTGTGAATAGGTGCAGAATACAGTATACTTACAAGTACAGAATTTTATGCGACAGATAAATTGAGCAATTATGTATTTAAGATTTTTTGTAAAAAAAAGTATTCTTTTGACTGTCTTTTTCGTTGCTCGGTTGACAAAGTTGAATAGATTTGAAATAACTATATTTACAATGTCAAATATTTGCAAACAGTGAACATTTAAAAGAACCTCCCCATTTCTGATTTTTGTAAAATTCTTGTGTTTCGTTTTTTTTTTTTTTTTAATGTTTCTTTGTACTTATGAGTCTTTTGATTCAGCATCACAATATTTTTCAATAGATATGTAAAATAAAGGGTACGCTATATTAGAAGAGGAGATATACAGTTTACACTGACAAAAAAGATGGATGATTCTTAGAACGTAAATTGCACAAAAGTAAAGATATTTATCAGGCAAATGCGTATTTCTTAAGCAAATAAAACTGCATAATTTTGTCAGAAAAAAATTAAAGGGGAATCAAAATTACGGCACTTTTTATTTCTTAAGTTCCGACCTTGTATTTTACGTGCATCGGAGGGGTCGGCCAGAACTGCGCAAAAATTTCTACCCCCTTCAATCAGTGACATCAATTATCGAACTCTCCTCCTTACCAAAATTCGTCACGGGAGGGGAAAGAAAGCAGGAAGTACATTTCAAAGGGACTAGTTTAAAACGGTAGCTACATTTCGCGCGCAGGTCGTCGGGCTACCGAAGCGGGGGTGCCATCCCCTCCGCAGAGGATCAAAATTGTGATGGCATGTCTTCGGATCATCCTCCGGGATGTTTCCCAGAACGTCNATGATTCTTATAACGTAAATTGCTCAAAAATAAAGATATTTATCAGGAAAATGCATATTTCTTAAGCAAATAAAACTGTATAATTTGGTCAGAAAAAAATTAAAGGGGAATCAAAATTACGGCACTTTTTATTTCTTGCTCTTTTATTTCTTTCTACTCCTTGCATTTTACGTGCATCGGAGGGGTCGGCCAGAACTGCGCAAAATTTTCTACCCCCTTCAATCAGTGACATCAATTATCGAACTCACCTCCTTACCAAAATTCGTCAGTTCCTTTTTTTTTTTAATTCTTCCGATTGTTTAGATAAGTATTGTTTACAATCAAAGTTTTTTTTCAAAGCACATATAATAAATATATAAATAATAATTAAAGAAATAAATGCGGAGATAGCTGATAAATTTTTGTTTAATTCGTTTAATTAGAAGACAAATTAAAAATGTGAACCTCTAAATCTTATTTTTAAATTTTGAGGATTTCCCCAAAGTGGGAATCAAATACTGTTTGCGCCTATTTACTCTGGCGAAAGTATTGTTAACAGTTTTTCATAGTAAATCAGATATTTTTAAATGTATAAAAATGTGTAATTTTTAATGGTCAAATACTAAGATTGAAATTATTGAAATGGTATCTTTGCCACATAAGATATTATCGTTCAATTAAAATTGAAAAAATATTAAAAATAAGAAAACATTGTTATTAATTTTTATTTATTTATTTTATTTGTTTATTTATTATTTTTTTATAAGATTTCATCCTCGAATGAATGAATTTCATCAATAAATGCAGAGAATTTTTGGTTTATAATAATTTGTTCTAAAAGAGAGATAAAACATGTTAAAATAGTACTAAAATTGTTAAAAACGGTTCCACATTTATCATATTTGTCATGTTTATGTGCGGTTTTGAAACCTAAATTGTAATCGTCACTGTTATATCTATATATAGAATATCTTTCGTTATGTTAGGAATATTGCATCTTAGTTCAGAATTTTTTGATTTTAAGATCAAAAGTTGTTCGGAATAAAACGTTCCGTACGTCTTTTTCTTTTATAGATTTATTCCTGGGCTATGACAATGGAATTTTTAAATGAAAAAATAAATTAAAAGACATTAAAGAATAATAACCGTAATGCCGTTAGCAAGTCAGTTCTACTTTTCCAAGGGTTAATGGAAAAATACCTCAGAGGCGGTTTAGAAAACGATTCTCTTTATGAACATTGAAAATTATCGCTATCCATACCTAACACAATCATTGACTAACACTGATCAATTACATTAATTTTTGTTTTAATGGTTTCGTTGGATTACAATATATATATTCTTCGCAAACTTTTTTTTAAGTGAATATTGAATTTAATTGAGACATGTGAGTTTAACGAAATTTAATTCAACCAAGTTTTAATTCAACAAATTTAATTCAAGTTTTTGGTATTTACTTATAACGCTNTATATATAATTAAAATAATTTAGTTAAAATTTTAGTCAACTAATGTATCTTGCAAACTAACTTAAGTAATCAAAAGAGTGACTAGCAATTAAAATTACACCATTTAGAAAAATCCAGATACTATTATGTATCATGACTTGAAGATAAACTTTTTGCTTGGATGTTTTTTGTTGCTATCTGATCCAGGACTCAAATTTATTATATACAAATTTACTTATTTATTATATAAATTATATAACTTACTATATTATTCAAATGAATTAAACTCTTATCAGCAATGCCATTTAATAACTTTGCATTTGTCTTCTATAATGTTTGAAAAGATTTGTTTCGTTTATCTGCAGCATTAAGCTTAAGAGAATATACAATTTAAAGTCTGAATTTGTTAAAAATTACTGGAAATACTTATTACTGGCTGTGGATATTACATAATTTTTTAAGTTTCCTCCTTGTGGAGTAAGTGTATCAAAGATTTATTGCTTTTTATTGCCTAGAATTTTTTTTGTGGCATTTTATTAAATGTCTACATTGCAATTTATAATTATGTAAAATAGCATTATAAAGAGATAATCCTTATAAGATGAGTAAATTCACAGTTAGTAAGTAGTTTTTAACTCCAAACAATAATAATATTGCTTGGAGTAAAATCACAATCAATTTATTCAATACCTACTGTTTTTACAATAAGTGTCAAAGCAAAAAACTTAAAAAAAAAAAAAAAAGAAAAAAAAAAAAAAANAAAAAAAAAAAAAAAAAAAAAAATTACACTCTAAATATAACATGGAAAAAAGAACTTCAGAATTTTACAATTAAAACCCCCCATATTTATAGGTGATACCTTCTTTAAGTTCATTTTTTGTAGCACAAATGTTTCGACTTGCACGTCTTTTTTTGCGGGCTAATTTAGTAGCAGGTTCAAAATGACGTTGAGCATCTTTTATCCTCATTTTGTCGAAATTTAAAAAGTTTCTCTTCACATTTTGAACTGCTGGCACACACAACTTTTCAAGAAGGGGGAAAAGCCCTGCATATCCAGAATTGAATATCATAATGGCAAGATAAACTCCTAAACGGAGAGTTTGAAATTCAACAAAAGTTTCTTTCGGTACAAAGTTCCAAATAACTCCATTGAAACTTTCGTTGCAATTTTGTGTACGCCCATGAGTGCACTTCTCCAATAGCTTAGCATCGCAAAGCTCCATATAGGTTGGCTTTACTGCATTTATGACTGATGTTGGTAAGGCAGCAGATTTCTCGCTGTATGTGTCACCGTTGAATACAGCCCTTTGGTATGCACACCAGCTCTCGAATCCTCTTGGACACTGGCCATGCATTTGGTTATCATAATCAGAGCAGCAATGAAAAAATGCAGCAATTACTGCACTTTGCATGCCTTGTAAATTTCCCACATTGCTTCTAATGGCAATCCCATAATAATTCTGTAGCTTATCTATAAATTTATCCGTCAACTTTCCTTTGCCATTCAAACCTTTCTTATTTTTCTTCAACTTTCTAAGCCGACTACCAACTCTCTTCTGAATATGGCCAATATATTCTAATTTTTTCACTGAATTTTGTCCATAAGTGTTTTTAACTTCCTCGTATCCCTTTGAATCCCCGTCTCCGTAATATTCTTTATACTGCAAACCCCTCAAAAGTTCTGAACGTGTAAAAATTCTCGAAACACCGACAACTTCCATGCTTCCAGATAAACCCTTATGGTTTAAACACTCGTGTTCACCTGAGCTTGAATATCGTGAACTGCGACTTTTGCAAACACGACAAAACTTAGACATAACTTCCACGTCCAAAATTTTTCCTGTGTCGATAGATATGGCAGAAGTGCAACCGTTTAACGACGAATAGCCACGTCGCTGCCAAGTACCATCGACAGAGATACCACAGCTCACTGTTTCTTTTTCTGTCTTGCCTTTCAAATGTTTAACATCAAGACACGCACTAGTCATATTCTCTTGAGCACATTTTTCAAGGCAATTTACCAATAATAGCTCCTGCATTCGAAAAGAGCACTTCAATATGTATGGCAAACCCAGTGTAAAGAAAAGTTTTTGCCCAGCACTAAAACCTTTTCCAATTAGTCTAAGACCAAGAACAATAAGTTTATTGATGCAACTACTGTTGTTTACTTTTTGTGTACTAGTAAATACCTTTACAGAGTCACATGACTGGCAATGTAAACTGAAGTTTGAACATAATCCGTATCTCGAATCTTCTGTTAGTGTCAGTCCTACATGAAAACATGAAGGACAGCAAAGTGTAGAGAAAATGGTAACTAATATAGATAAATCGATAATCCTATTTCCTGTCAGATTGTCTATAACTGGCTCCTTACACACTTCATCCAATAAAAGACTGCTGTCTTTTAATTTACTGCTGCTAGCAGTATTCGAAGCTATGTCAGAAGATAAATTACTATCTTCTTTCGGTTTATATCTATTCCCATGGAAAGTTCTTTTCCTTGATCTTTTAGATCTATCTTTCCCCATGACTATAAATTAATAAAGAAGTTTATTAATTGGGAGAAATAAGATAATTTATACTTTTGATGAAATAAAATGCGGAGCTTGGTTTGACAAAATCGTAAACAAGCACGGAATGCAGTGCACGGAATGATTTAAAATATAGTTTAATCAATTACACACGCTAATCTACCCATAATATAGAAAAAACATTCTAGTTTCGGTTTCGGAAGTGCCACTTTCAGTTTCAGAAAAGCACTTCCGGTAGAAATTTCGTCTGACAACAAACAGAAAAACGGCCGTAACTTCACTTCTACAAATCGTACAACAAAAAGTAAAACAGATTTGGAAAGCTAATGAATTGGGCTTTAATATTAATTAATAAAAAAATCCGATAATTTCTTCGAAATCCCTCATTTTTACCCAGTCGGATGGATACCTTAAGCATCAATAATAATATGGTCAATAATAATAGTGATGTTTTACGTTTCTCCTTAACGGAAAAGTACCACACTGACACATTAATTTTGTTTTTAAATGTATATTTTTTTCTATTCAATTGCAGTTGATTTTAAATAATTAATTTTTTAGAATCACATTTAAGCAAATTACTATCGATAAAAAAAAGCACGTGGCGTCATACAACTTTAAAAGTATAAATTTGGTTACGTAGACCACATGTGCTATCACGTAATGTTGTTTACTGAATTTTAATAGCTTTATAAAGTAATAATTATTTAAATACGTGCAATAAACTATTTTTTTGATCAAATAGAGCTATAAGCTAGCAATGATCACTGATGTTATTCTTAAAATATGTGAAGTAATTGAATAGTTAAATTTAAAACTATGACTACTGCTTAAACAACCAGAGAATTCCATTTCGTTTTCGCTCATTCCGTTCGAACGGTTTGTCGTAGCACTAAAATTTCACAAAAAATAACTTTAAAAAAAAATAGATTCCGAGAGAAGGAAAATTCTTTTTTGAACATAATTTTTTGAAAAATATAATAAATTATGTAGAAAAGATATAGTTAAACAATGAGAACTTAGTTTGCAACCCAATACATCCAGGATAGTCTGGAAAAAAAACTGACGCAACTGAATAAGCTGAGCAACAACAGTTCGAAAAGTCGAAGAATTAGTGTTTCGTAAGTGGTTTTACTGTGAGAATACTTTAAAGTTAGAATTTGAAAAATTTTCAATACTGCTTTATAAAAACAGTGTTGGGATATTTTCTGAACTCAATAATTAATTTAAACACACTGTAGGTAATCCTCTCAGAATTACTTATTTGTTACCCACTTTCAATTTCACTTATTTGTACCCCCATCACAAATATAGTAATCTAGCCTAAAGAGATTTTACTTTTCCTTAAGAGGGAACAAATACAAGTTCATTAATGATGAGTCTCACACCAATATTTAAAGCCTATCAGAGAGCATAGCATTTCTGTGATTAAAGTCTATGAATTTAAATTTTCAGCCTCAGGGCAATTAACATAGAATTAAGTTCCAGTAAAATGTAATAGTTTTTTCCCCTCAAGATTCCTAATTTTGCATTCTCCCGACTTCTTAAACTCTCATAACCCTTGGAACAAATATATGATAGACCAAAATCATTGCGTTTGCAAATATCTCTTTCACCTCGAAATTTAAAACGAATGAACCAACTACGCAGCTATTGTCAGCAAACAACATGTAAAAGATTATATTATTTCCTTATTATAAGTGAGAAATACCTCTGGTAGTTATGAGGCAGCAAACCATTGAAATATATTCATGGATAATTAAGGTTGATTAGCTCAAACAATATAAGATTTTACTCTCTATTTCGTGAGGTTCAAAATGTTCGACCTTCTTAAAATACTAAAACGGGTTAAAATGCGTTGGCGAATTTCCGTGCCGTTCTTGTTTTCTATATGAATAGTGGAAAATGTTCCACTTACCTTTAGACCGAAACTTGATTACTCATAAACCTTTATTGGTTTTAATTACAAATAGATGAAGATGAATTTACATGAAATGGTAAATGATGATTATAAAGTGATGAAAATATTGAGTTAGGTATTAGCGCTGCATGGCGCGTCTCTAGTTACATTACTTCTACTTCTACTGTTTTTAAGTTTTTTTTTAAAAAAATACAAAGTTAATACTTCTGATGGCGCCATCTGGGGATTGTTTTCTGGGATGAGGGGGATGAGGGCTCGTTACAGAACATAAACTACACAAAAAAGGTAAACGACTGTTAAATATTACTTGCAGTAACCTTGCCTACTGGCGAATTTTGGCACCAAAAAATTAAAACTTGCCAATATGTTGACCAGAACCGTGATGACTGTGGGAATAGAGCGTTCGCCTTCCAATGAGGTGAATCGGGTTCGAATCCCAGCGATAGCTAGTCGATACAAATCCAAATCCAGCTTGCACCAACCATAGTGCTGAAGTGAAATATCCTAAGTGGTTGACTGATTATGGGTTAGAGCCCTTCAGGCTAACCGTGGGAGGTTCTCGTGCTCTTCCTCTACGAGTAACGCAAACGCAGGTTAGTTCCATTAAAAAATCCTCCATGAATGCAATTTTCTCCCAATACTTCCTCCAGGAGTTCCCTTTTCTTCTGGGTTGAGTTCAAAATTACAAGGGTATGGAGTTGAACATTAGTAGTTGTAAACTTAATATTGGGTCGGCTGTTTAATGATGGTTATAGAATAAAATATGCTGACCAAAATGAAACCTTTCCCTTTATAAAATAACGAATAAATTCTATGAAATATTTTTGTTATGTAAGACGTATAGTATTTAATTAAAAAAAAATCAATAAATAAATCTGATTTTAAAACAATTATTTAAGTATTCGCTATCAATAGTTATTTTTTATTGTAACCGCAAAAAAGATTAATCATGAATATAGTAAAGGTTTACAACAAAAGTAGAAAATGTATAGCAAGTGCCTAGTTAAATATAACAATACCTAAAATGTAAAAATATTATTTGTGCTAAAAGTTTAGAATACAGAAGGAAGCGAAGTTTCAGTGTAAAATAAATAAAATAATAAATGAGTTGCGAAACTTGATAGTTCTAACAACACAAAACTTTCTTAAAATAATGAAGGATAATTTTATAAGGAAAATAAATTGAATAGTTATTTAAATTAACTGTACTAAGAGATTAATTCTATTTTAATGCAAAATTTAGTTTTATCTTCGAAAAACAATAAATAATTCTATGATAGGAAATTCACCTGAATTATATTCCAAGGCACAAAAATTTAAGTTTTCCTATCTTTATCCCTCCAATATTAAAGACTTAAAATTCAAAAACATATTTGGTAGAATAAATAAGATACTCCACTTTTGCGCTATTTGTGGATGCCCCCCCCCCCCCNCCCCCCCTGTTCAACCTATCAATGCTTCTCAAATTTAGAATTGTATGATAGACACCAAGTGGAATTCCAACTGCTGAAAAGTAGAAAATCTTGATTTTGTTTTCATTGTGCTTTTAAACTGATATCAAATGCATGTCGCATGCAAGAACGCATGTCGAATCTTAATAATCAAGTTAAGTTAAATTCAGTTATATTCTCATTTAATAACACGCAGATTATATTAGTATAAATGCTTGTAAATACTACATTAATGTTTGTTTCTGTGAGAATATTTGTTATTGAACTTTTGTGACACGTCATAAATGTTATATACTAGCTGAGTAACCGTTCCTCGCACGGAGTGAATAATAAAAAAAATCAATACATCAGTACCGAGAAACATAGCGCAATCTTGCTCAAAACTGAAAGTTATATACAGACACAATTAAAGAGCTTGATGGAAGATCCAAGTGAAAGACATTTTTTAGGGGAATTAATGAATTATAGAAAATAACATAAAGCGGTTGCGTCAATTAATATGGGTATGTTTAATGTAACAGAACTGTTTTTGCATTTACGTTTATCCGAACATAACTAATCCACATTAGTTTTTAGTGTGCTAGCCTGATTTTTGTTTCAATTAGGCAGTAGTAAATAAAGTAAAGCAAATAATTATTAGTCCCGCCTTCTAATAAATTGGTAATAAAATAATTCGGATACAACTTCCTCTTTCGTTCTGAAAATGTTACGAATCAATATTAGTTTTTACTATGCTTGTATGATAATTATTCGAATTTGACAGTGGTAAATAAAATAAGGCAAAGAATTATTAGTCCCTCCTTCTAATAAAGTATTGGTAACAAAATAATTCGAATACTAAGAAATAATTTGAATTTTTTTTTGTTCTGAAAATGTCACTTACTGTTGTTTAAAAAATGTTCACTGTCGATTTCTTTATTTAATATTATAAGTTGTAATTGTCTGTGGCCTTACGTTATTGAAGTAAGCAAAGCTCGTTGTTTGTAATTTATACCATTGAAAAAAAGATAAAATGTATTTAGCATCACTTAGCATGATGCTATTGCTCGCGGCCAATTCATGATTGCTAAAATTTAATAACACTATTAAATGATTTTCTCCGGTACATATTCCTTTTGAGGTGCCGTGAAACACTTGATTCGAAAGTATAGAATTTCGGTATTAAAACTGCTTAGTATTGGTGTAGTTTTAACACTAGATTGCCCAAGGAAGTCATTTTGACAGCTTTTTAATTTCAATTAGAAAAACAATGATGACACAATTTCTTAGAATTTTGTGACTTTTTGTATAGCATATATTTTTTTTTATTGTTAATATTTACTAATAACTTGTTACAAAACTGAAAATAATATCGAAAATATTAAAAATTACCTTTTCTATTAATTACTTTTTACATTAGTTATTCTTTCACAATGCAGTCATTTTGATAGCTTTTGGGCCACATAGGTATTTCAGTCTTTCTAGTGTTAATAATCACCAAATATATCAATATAATATTTTATTCCTATATTATTATATTTGGTACTTATTACAAAGCCCTTAAACTTTTGAGTTTATACATATGTCAGTGGCAGCAAACGAAAGCCCAATTTTTAAACAAAAAAATATTAGAACTTCATAAGGATTTTGGAGAATAAAAATTTCTCTAACTGAAGGTCTGGTTTCTTAGGACAGGACGCCGTCAGCTGTAAATCAGCGCTAACCTCTGATTGGTCCATTTGTGAGTTTGATAGTATACGTCATCGAACGCTCATCTTGAACTACAATTGCCGTCCAACTCAACTGCAGTTGGATTACAACGTGACGTTAACCACAGAAGCAATGGCGGACAGCATCCAACAGCACATTGAAATCAGCCAAGATTTTGATTTTGACATTAAACATAGCTTCTTCATTAATCATAGCACTCTTCATTTAGCTCAGCTATAATGTGTTTTTTCTTGGACAAAGTCATTATTTGTTCTCTAAAACACTGGTCGACAAAAACAAAATCAATACAAATTCAAAATAAATATTTGTTTACGTTATTAACGCATGCGAAATGAGAGATAATGTCTGCGTTGGACGGACTGCTCACGCTGAGCTAACAAAAAAGTATTTTTTTGGCGTCAGCTCTACATCAACTTTCTGCTGACGCCCAGATAAGGCGCTAGTTCTAAGAAACCAGGCTTTGAGCTAACAAACCAGTATTTTGTTGGCGTCAGCGGGACGTTGAGGTCCCGCTGACGCCCTGATAAGGCGCTAGTCCTAAGAAACCAGACCTTGACCTATAGTTTACTGTTAAAATATTTATAAGCAGTTTTGGAAAAAAGTTATTTGAATTCTAATTCATTAAAATAAACACTCTCTTAACTACCACTGAAAAAACTATTTTCTGAAACTACGAAAAACCCGTAGTAGAATTCTTATCAAAACCGATTCGCCAGCTAACATAATACTAGTAGTGCATATTACCAACAGTGATACATATGAATTAAGCGTCATCTGTGAATGGCGATTTTTTATACTTTTCTTAAATGAATTTCCCATTAATATTTCTTTCATGAGTTTATCTTTTTAGTACATTGTTTATTTTATTTAATTGCAATTAATACGCTTTATCAATATTAAATGAGCATTAATGCCAATATTAATATGCAGTTTTTTTTACAGTTACCCGGAATACGAATAAGTATGTTTTCTCCTTCTTTGTGCTTTTTAGTTCAGAAATAACTTTTTTCCTATTTAAACTAATACATATTACCAACATTTATTAAGCATCGATGTGGTCAACGATAGTATGACGATTTCTTACTGCTCTTCTATTCAAATAAACACCTTTTAGTGCATAGCTTGTTTCTTTTGTTTCAATATTCATATATTTTGAATTATCATCGTTGGCGTAATTAAGCCTCATTGGAATTGTAATGGACTTTTTATGTTTCTCCGAAACGAATTTCCGATTAATTTAGCTTTTGAATACATAAATATTTTTCTTCTAATCCATTACTATTGTTTTTAAATAAGCAATTTTTCAGAAACCTGTTTAAAGGAATTAATGTATACAAATTAATAGCACGTGGTATCAGGGAAAGTTTAAATATTGTGGCATAGATCACTCGTGCTACCAAGTAATAATTAAATATTTAAAAATAAGTTAATATTTCAATATAAGCAATATATTATTTTTTGATCAAATAGAGCTATAAGCTTGCAATTATCCCTGATGTTATCTTTAAAATATTTAAAAAATTGAATCGTTAAATTTAAAACAATGGCTAACAGATAAGTTTTCGATTCGATAGGGATAAATCTCAGACCCACTCATTTTGCTCGGATACTATTACAACTTCTTTTAAAATTCGAATTTATTTTTGATTACTAGGAAAGCCTTTTACACTGTTTTTTTGCAAAGAGAATATTAAATGATAGGTGGAAAAGTTAATTCCGAACAGCCTTTTGCAGTTTTTCACAATAAAGATTATAAGACAAATCGATATAAATTCTTCAATGTTTAATTATTTTAAAACACTAAATAAGTTTACATTAATTACCATACATTATGAACTTTATAAATATAAGGTAGCAAGCTAACATTATAAGCAAGAGTAATGTTTGGTGTTTATTTCCACTAAGATGTTCCCTTTGGTACATGCGTACCGGATACTGACATTTTAAATTGTTTCTTATTATAATCAGAGCTCGAAGTCTTTTCATAGAATTTTAATCAAATCATAATTATTTTGGAGAGAGATGTTTCTGATGCGATACGAAGAAGATTAAAAAATTGAATCCAAAGCATTTTCAAAGTGCTTAAAATGTATGCAACTTGCGAATGCACGACTAAATTTCCGGATGATTCCTGAGAGGTTGAATTAAGATAATTGAATCATTATAAAATCAATAGAATTCGTTGGTAGTGGGTGTGATTAATTATTTTTAATACTTGCAAGTGGAAATTCCACGTATTTTTATGCATTATATAAGCTCTAGCTGACTTAAATATGATCAATTAAGAGTAACTTGCAGTCAAACTGTTTAAATGCGTGGAATTTAGTGAAAATGCTTGAAATAAAGTTTAGTTGTGTTGTAATAACAATTCGAAATATTAGGTTATTGTGAAAAAACAGAACAAGTATGAGGGGCGGTGAATTTCAGAGAAATGCTTTGTTCATTAAGTACCCACAGAAAAATTCTTTATAGATAGGAATGCAATTGGAACAAGGAGGAATAAAGTTCTAGATTGGATAGCAGATTCATGCAGATTTTGAAATTGAAATGAGTTTTTTTTTTATTTTTTGATTAATGAATATCAAATGTAAAAATTTCTTTAGTTACGCTGTACTAATGGATTAAATATTACGAAGAACGCATTTAATGCATTAGGTAATTGCGTATTATGAGAATAAAAAATGATACCACGAGCATATCAAAATGTTTTAGGTACCCTACTACCGTTTTTAAGCCGATTTTGACTAATTTATATATATATATATATANTATATATATTAAATTTTTATATGTATGATAAAGCAAGAATTGTGGAAAAAATTATGTTGTTTAGAGGAAAGAGCAATTTGAGTTACTTTTTTAACCGTTTTTCCCATATTGTTTGCTTACTTTTTTGTATTTATACCATGTTTTAGACTATAATACAGAAGTCTAAATTAAAAATTTAAAAAAAATAAGCAAAAAATTTTATTTCCGAAAGTATTCGTTTATCTTAAAAATATAAAAGTTGATTGAAAAATTTGTGAAAAGTTGGGTATTGCACACGGGATGGGGCCTTGTGACTTTTGAGAAAGTACTTCTCTCATTAGATAATAACAACTGGCAAGATTGTCCGGAATAAGGCCATTTTCAGTCTTCATTTATTAAACTTTATTAATCTTTCAAATCTTGTTTACAAAGTTTTACACTGATATTCATATTTCCTTCTTGGTATTTATTTTCGAGCGATGTTCACCAAATTTTAAGAACTCATCTTTACACTGATGTAAAGTGAATGTGAACAATCATGAAAATGCGGCATATCTTCATGTGTATAAAAACCTAAATAAGCTTTTCGTTTACGAAAAGATACGCATATATTATTTACATTAAAAAACTCTAGCAACTCTAACTTGAATCTGAAACTGTTTCCCCTTTTAAACATCCGAGAAGGTTACATTTATAATATTTATATTTGTCGTCTAGGGTCATCGACAACTTGCAGCACCGATCTTTTAGTTCAGTTGGCAACTAAATCATCATCTTTCTTTTTAAAAAAAATCTTTAAAAAATTAAAGATAGAGAATTATATTCTCTCTACCAGTTCAGTCGTTATTTCACGTCAATTGCGTACAATTTGGTTCACTCGCCCATCATCAAACCAGAACGAGATGCTTCTTTTAGATTAAACTTTCCGTTATTAAATAGACACGTCTACTTAATAGACTTGTCTAGTCGGTATGCATATCAACCACGAGCATTTCGTTCCCCTTTGTTAAACAGAATGAATGTCACTAGACGCTTTTCTGACCATAGATTAAAAGAAAGAAAAAAACAAGTCTTCAAGAAATATCATTTTTCGCAATTTGGCATTCCCCTTTAATCATCTAAAAGCTTACGCTAATTAACTAGAACAAAGCATAAATACCAGTAGATCGAAACTTCCTATTTGGAAAGATTTAAAAAATTATGTAGAAAATATTTAGTCAAAATAAAAAACGGTGGAAATTTAGTTTAGAGCCCACCAAAACAAAAATGGTCTGTAAAAGATTAATATGACTGAACTTAAACACTACAGTTAGAAAAGTCAAGGAATTAGTGCTTCATAAATAGTTTCCCGAGAGAATAATTTAAAGTTAACATTTGAAAAGTTTTATACACTGCATTGCTAAGTGAGTATTAGGCTACATCCCGAACTAGGAAAAAATTTTAATCATTAATTTAAACACACAGTGGATAATCCTCTCATAATTACTTCCTCTCCACTTGTTGTATTATTTTGGGCCAAAACATTTTTACCTTTTCTCAAGAGGCATTTATGATGAACCACAGGGAAAGATTTAAAGCTCTTCAGAGAGTATAGTTTTTTTGTGTGATTAAGACTATGGATTTAAGTTTTAAGATACAGCCCAATTAACTTAATTCTAAGTTAATTGCGTTTAAGTTAAGAATTAAGTTCCAGTAATATGCAATAGCTTTTTCACCTCAAGATTTTTAATTTTGCAATCTCCTGACTCCTTAAACTCTCATTACCCTTTGAATAAATACATGAAAAACAAAAATCATTGATTTTGCAAATAACAATTTTACTTCGAATGAATCAATTATGCAACCTTTGCAGCAAACGACATGTAAAAGATTATATTATTTTAAGATATCCACATCATAAATTCGGCATATCTCAGTCAGTTATGAGACGATAGATGAATATTCTTAGATGTTTAAGGATTATTCACTCGAAAAAATTAAAGCTGTAACTCTGTGATTCCCGATGTCTGATAGTTTTAAAGCTCAAAAATGCTTTTGTGAACTTCCATCTTTTCTTTCTCAACAAGTGATGAGTGTTAGGGAGGAGCGAACCATAGAGTTGATATACTGGGTAGAGAGAGTAGAATAACCCCCGACCCGTGGACAAGATAAAGTCACGTGACTGTAGCCCAAACTTGCCGTTCACTGAGACCGCTTCGATTCCCGTCCATTCGTTTAGCATTGCGATCGTCTGATGCAATTAACTGTCTGTCTTTTTAATTCAGAAATAAGAATGGTACAAAAGTCCTGAGCATTTTGCTGCACGGAGAAGTTTTCTAGGGACTGTCCGATAACTTTTTACAAGAAAGGGCGACATTTTTTTTCACTTTTTCTATTTTAAAATTGATTTTAAAATTTTTCCGATACTCAGTCATGCTCTGATAATCATGTTTTATTTGCTTTAATAATCAATTACGCTCGTTTTTGCTCACTTTTTTTGCATTTAACATAAGTTTTTATTGTTTCTTAAACTTTAAACTTATAATGTTTAAGTATATTTCAATATATATTCTATTTTTAGCTGAAATAGCTGCAAAGCTTTGTTGGCTTCCTTGGCGAGATACTTTAGCGCCAAGGAACAGTTGAGTAAACTTTCGGTTTTGTTTTAGTTCTCTTTAAATGTCGATATCATTTCTGTATATTCTGAAGATTTTGTATATCTTTACCTCTTGATTACTAAAACCCAATATTTATCTTGTTCTAAAATGTTTCCTTTAAATATATATATTTAAATAAAAAATATGGTACATAAGAAGTTGTGTTTTTTAAATTACATAGGAATGCTTAAAAACCAAATTATTTGTATATTCTTATATGTTTGATGAATAATTAAATTCTATGAAATATTTTTAGTATTTAAATATAAAATAGTGTATAGTAGTTTTAGTGTTAATTTTTAATAAAATTATATAATTCTGTTACTATACATAAAATGAATACAAATTATGTACTATTTAGAAAATAAATTAAGGTATATTTAATATAATCATTAAGTACTTGTTTATCTTCTTTTTATTTAAAAATAGTTGCTTTATTGGAAATACTTTATTTTACTAGTATATTAAAGCGTAGAATTAGTTTGATTTAGTGCAACAAATTTAGAAAACATAACATAGAAGTGGATAAGTTGTATAGGAGTAAATTAGTGCAGTAAATTAGCGCATGTTATGCATTGGTATGGAATAAACTGCTCAGACGGCCAAGGCTAACAGCTGGCTGTGGTGCAAAGATTTAGCATCGTGAACCTTTCTTGTAAAATTTCAACTGTTTTTACCTTTATCTAGATTGTATATATTTAATTTGCAGCTGGCTAAAAGATATAGTTTTAAATGCACTTACTATTTTTAAGAAAATTACATTTTTTATGGATGGGCATTGTAATTTTCTTAATGTCCATAAAATGATTATGGTTCTTTTATTTGTAAAGTAAAATATTTTTAACTGCTACTTTTTAAGATACTGGTTTTCTGCATAAAAATTATTAAATATACATTGACCTATAATAGTTGCATAAATTTACCTCATAAAAAGTTGCATAAATTGCAATTTCTATCACAAATAAAAGTAAGATATTTTAATTATAAGTTCGTCATTAGTTTCAATCTACATTTAGTACAAAGTAAAAATTCTAATTGCTTTCTCTTTTATTTAAGTATTTTTTGTTTAAATTTCGAAAGCTTTTCTACTAGTCTCTTTGTGTGTACAATTTAAACTTCCTAGTAATTTATGGAATTAGATTGTACATGAAATACAAAGTAAAATTTCTAATTAAACTCTTTTATTATTTTCTTTGATTAGTTTAATGCTTTTAATCTTATATTTTTCTCTATTCGGAGCTGAAAACTTTTATATTAGAATAAATATTTTATTTCATATTTAGACAAATTGTTGAGTATTAAGTTAAAATGCAACAGCAGTTTATTTTTGAAAATATCTATTTTAAGTGTCAGGAAAAAAAGAAGTCAAAATTCTAAATTAATAATGTAAATAATCTTTATTGTATAAATAATTTAATGTATTCAATATATAAATAAAATTCTAAACGTAATTAAATTTAATCAAAAATATGTTTTCTAACTAATCTGTTCTACTAAAAACGGGTTTTATTTTCCCCGAAGCTATTTTTCCCGAAATTTGATATTACCTCTCGAGCAGTCTCTTGGTGAGCATAAATAAAAATGATAAAAGTGTTGCAACATTAACGTTATTTCTAAGCATCGAACTTTTTTCAGACAATCTGTTTAATTTTACAATTTGTTTTATCTAACAGTGATAAAACTTTTAAAACGTAAAGATTAAATTAATTTTTTAAACGAACTTGTGTTTCATTAAAAAAGAAGGGCAACATTTTCAAATTCACATTTTAAGCCCTGGTAGATTTAAAAAAAATCCTGATTTTTGTATCGAAGTTATTATTTTTTTTTAAAAAAATAACAATAGTTATTACAATATATATTAGTAATTTTTTTTTTAAAAAAGGTCTTTGCAATAAAAACATTTAAAAAAAAATTTCTGAATATAGTAATAAATATAAGTGATGCAGAATATCGTTTTTTATTTTTATATAATGAATAAATTTTAAGGAATAGTGTTAAGGGTCAAGACGAGAACTACTGAATTTTTTTTAATAAAGGCATTACTTTAATTAAAAATTATTTGTTAAGAGAAAAAAAACTCCTCATGTTTTAAAAACCCATTTAATAATATTAAAGAAATATGATTAACGAAAATATTTTTTTTCTCTCTTTCAAATGCTCCGATTATTTGCGCATCGGTAATATCGAAATAAAGCTGTTTAAAAACTTAGTGCGCCAACATTTGTGATACTGCGCCAAGTATTGCACTCTTTCCATCACGTGATTGTAACTCTTTGCTTGCTATCTGTGGCGTGTCTTTTCGGAAGGAATAAAGCGAACTTGGTTCCTCTACCTACTATTTCAACTCTATGGAGCGAACATTAGCTACACAGGAAAGTAAAGCGGCTGTTAAAGACTACTTGTAGTAATTTTACTTATTGTCGAATTTTGGTACCAAAAATATTAAAACTTGCCAGAATGTTGACAAAAATGAAACCTTTCCCTTCATAAAATAACGAATAAATTCTATGAAATATTTTTGTTAAGTAAACCGTATAGTATTAAATTAGAAAATCAGATTTAATAAATAAATCTGATTTTAAAACAATGTTAAATAGCAAATATTTCAATAATTTTTATATTTAATTATTCTCAAATAATAGTTAGTTTTTATTTTAACAGCAAATGAGATTAATCATGAATATAGTAAAAGTTTACAGCAAAAGTAGAAAATGTATAACAAGTGCCTAGTTAAATATAACAATACCTAAAGTGTAAAAATATTATTTGTCTTAAAAGTTTCGAATACAGAAGGAAGCGAAGTTTCAGTGTAAAATGAATGAAAGAATAAATGGATAGTGAAACTTGATAGTTCTAACAACACAAAACCTTCTTAAAATAATGAAGGATAATCTTATAAGGAAAAGAAATTATTTATCAAAAAAGTTCTTTTTGATAAAAAAAGATCTTCAAACAAGTGAGAGAAATTAAGCATTCGAGAAACATTTATGAGAAAAAAAGCAAAAAAAAATATTTCTTTTTAATACCGCTATAGAAAACTGAAACACGAAATGTTAATGTAGTATAAATGCGAATTCATGTATGAAATGTGTTGTGTATTGTGAATTCAAACAGACGCTTTGACTTTGAAATGTGAGCGTAGTTAAAAAATGTATTTGAATGTTTCTTAGAATTCGCTAGAAATTTCTTGAAATATTTAAATAATAAGCAAGTATTGATTTGTAATGACGTAAAGTGATAAAAAAAGGCTTTAATTCGTTACAACTATTTCTAGAATCCAATAAATACACCAAATGTATATTCCATCTTCGAATGCAAAAAATATTTTTTCCAGCTATTTCATTTCTAAAGGTATTGAAATGAAGACCTTGAAAAATATAGTTAAAACTTTTAAAATTTTTTAGAAAGTAATTTTTTAATTTTACTATAAATTACATTATAGGAGATATGCAAATTAAAAAGATAAGACATGAAAATCATATTTCTATTAACTGCGCATTAGTCTTGATTGATTTCAAAAATATTGAATTACACTCACATGAAATTCTCAGGTAAATATCTAATTCAATCAGTGCATACTAAAATGAAAAGTTTAATTAGGAATTAAATGAACTTAAGCTTGGCAGCACCTTTTAAGTTGAGTTTTTTTAAGCATAAAAAGGAAGTTTTTTCAATTATAAACATTTGTCTATTTAGTAGTGTAGATAAAAAAAATGAGACTTAAAGCAAATAAAACATGATTATCAGAGCATGACTGAGTATCGGAAAAATTTTAAAATAGAAAAAGTGAAAAAAAATGTCACCCTTTCTTGTAAAAAGTTATCGGTCAGTCCCTAGAAAACTTTTCCGTGCAGCAAAATGCTCAGGACTTTTGTACCATTCTTATTTCTGAATTAAAAAGACAGACAGTTAATTGCATCTGACGATCGCAATGCTAAACGAATGGACGGGAACAGAAACGGTCTCAGTCAACCGCAAGTTTGGGCTACAGTCACGTGACCTCATCTTGTCCACGGGTCGGGGGTTATTCTACTCTCTCTGCCCCAGTATTTTAACTCTATAGCATGTACGGCTGATTTTTGAACTATTTTTTAACAACTTTAGCCCGATTTTTATATATTTTATCATAGGTTTAGAACAAATTAAATGAATCAAAGTTCTCTGCACCTGTTTATAAAAGTCATTCATCCAAAGAAAATATTTTGCAAAAAATTATTTTTAATAATTATATTTATTGTTTCTAACTTTGTGAAAAAATAGTCAAATGATGGATCCGCAGTTTTCCATAGTTCCATAAATATTTTAGACCTGAAAATCTCGTTTTTGGTTCCAAATTCCCGACATTAATTTCACACATTTTTATAGTTGTCATCATTTAAAAAAATCATAAAGGTATTGCATTCTTGTAAAATACTTTTGTATGCCTTATTTAAAGGTATTACATGAAATATTTATTTTTCTTATTTTACTCTGCCACTTTTACGTTTTTGATTTTGAGTGTTTTCCAAATTAAGAATTTAATCCGAAAGAGTTACTTTATTTTAACGTTATTCTATGAAAATACCTTATTACCTTTCATTTTATGATAAGCATATTTGAATTGGTGTCTAAAGTTATTGACTATCTTAAAATTTTTATGTTTTGTAAAGTAAATTTCAATGATATAATGTTATAAATTAGCATTAAAAAGATTCGTTAAATGATTTAGAATTTAGCGATTATCTCCATGCACAATGTGATGAATTCACAATTTGTATTTTACACATCAGCCTATTTCATAATACTGAATTACAGTATTCAACTCATCAAATTAGTCAGAACAGTATACCTAATATTTTATATGTTACTTCAATAAAATTATTACTAAGTAAATTTATTTTTGTTCACTAATTGTAACGATACCAAATAAAGACTTCGAAAGATTCAAATTATATATCAACAAGGAATCTTACCTTGTTTCTGCTCCAATCTGTATTCTTCTTCCTGGGTTTTGGTTGTAGATAACTAAATTAACACCTATACTGAAAAATACTTCGAGCAAAGACGTTTAAGAATTATATTTAATAATCATAACAAAAAAGGGAAAGCTATATTTACAGATGAAAAAAAGTTGTAAGTTGTTTCACAACAAATTCTAAGCTACACCACACTGGAGGAGAAAAAGTTCGTAAGTGAATGTTTTCATATTTGCCCGCTAGGAGGGATCGAGGCCTTCTCAACACTAATCATAACAGAATTATAAAAGAAATAGAATCATGCGATATCTTTTCTACCATCCAATGTGACTCAAAATAAATATTTAAATTTAAAATAAGTAATTTTTAAAGTGGATTCACAAGCGCAAGCAAACAAAATTCTACATACTATTTGGGTCATTTTCAAAATGGAGAGGCATTTAAAAAATTCTCTTAAAAATAAATATTCGAATTACTACTGATGTAAATTTCAGAAATGCATCTTTTTCGTAATAGCAATATACTTTTTGAATTTGAAAATAAAATAAAAAAACATAAACCCATACCTGCATTATGTTAATAATGCTTAAAAGTGTTTAAATAGAAATAAAAGTTACCTGCGAATTAAAAAAATTACACTATAGTCACTGTAAATCACTAAAATAGCTTTTTTTGTTAAACTATATAGGGAAATAAAGCCTAGCAAATGGTAGGTAATATAGAGAGGGAAACGGTAACGGAGCTAAATGCTGAGAGTAGAGCTAGGTTTTAAATTGTATTACAAATTACTTAAATTGCATTGCTAATTGTATTGCAAATAATGAATATACATTCAATACAATGCAATATACATACTATATACATACAATATACATACTTCATACATACATATACATTCAATACAATACAATATACTTACTATATACATACAATATGCATACATATACATTCAATACAATACAGTATACTATATACATACAATTTACATACATATACATTCAATACAATACAGTATACTATATACATACAATATACATACATATACACACGTATACATACATCCAATTACCATTAACAAGGTAACTGAATGGAAGAACAGCAGTAGAGATAAAAAAAACTGCATTACAATATACTAGGACACAGGCCACTGAAAAGAAGAACAGTTTACATAAAAATGAAAAGCATAATTTGATCTTAGCATGAAAAAAATCAATTAAATATTTAGACAATAAATTGAAAAAAAGCATTTTGCTACTCTCAGAAAGGAAAAATGTAATAACCTTGATCAGTTAAAATTTTATTTTGTTAAAATACACTAAATATCAAGAAAATTTTTTATTTGGTTATCTTTAAATTGCATATACAGGAAGTCATGAGACCCAATTTTACCAACTCAACAGAAATAATTTAAAATAATAATGGTAACAGAGTTTAAAAAAATTCTAGGACAATATTTAACTGTTTGATTTTTACTCAGAAGTACATTTAAAATTGTATATTAGATACGTTATGCTTCATATTACATATAACACATTTTAGGCAACTAGATTAGATATCTAAATAGGGGTTTTCGATTTTATTTAGATTTGAGCATATCCTCGAGGAGAAAACGAGATACATTTAGTAAATACAGATATCAATTACGGAATTACGTAAAGGATGGCAACGATGCATGAATGACTCTAAGTGTAAAAAGCAGGCATAATAAAACTGATAGAAAATCTATTTCGAGTTTCGGGCTATGCGTATATCTGTACCATTGGATGCCCGGGTTAATGAGCAAACAATCAATATGTGCTTCTATATTTATTAACAAACGTAACAATGAAAAATTAACAAATTAGACTGAAAACGAAAATAATAAAACATGAGAAATAAAAAACAACAGGAGCTTTCAAGAGGTGCTCCTTCTGGCATGAGTGAATCGAGAACAACTGAACAAAAATTATTTTGATTGGCGACGGATTGGCACCGCCGAAAAGAAATGATTCGTAACACCGAGCCCCCCCCCATGAACCATGGGGGGTTCATAATTGTTAAAAATACAATATAATATTAAAAAAAAAGTTCGATTAAAGATAATTTTCAATTACAATTCTAATTGCAAATAAATTCTATTAAAATGAGATAATCTTAACCCCAATTAATTATGAAGCAAATTATTCATTATACTCACACAATTATTCAATTCAGACTATAATATTCAAAAATACAACAAAACAAATCTTAATTTTATGCTCTAATTGCTAACATAAAACTATTAAAAACAATTTACATTTTTAAGTAAATAAATTTCTGCACAAAATTCTGGAGAACAATATTGAACATTCAAGATAATTAAACACTTACAAAATACTTTTTTCATATACAAATACGAGAATAAGAATATATATAAGAATAATAAAGTAATCAAATATCTAAATTTCACTGCATATTCAGTTCAGAAATATAACCAGTAAAATTCAATGTAAGTTATCAAGAAAAATATTGTTTAACAAACAACATTTAATACACTAAATCAAGAAATTATTAGTAAAAACATTTGCATTAACTAAATATTATAAAATTAAAATTGCAATTCTAGATATTTATAAAAAATAAAAAAATTTTTTTTTTTTGAATGGACATCAACAACATTATGATATGCCAATCAATTATTTCATATGATATTCTTAATAAGTTTGAACTTCAGTTAGCAATTTCTAAATTATACAATAATTGCACAGTCCACAAAAAAAAAAAAAAAAAAAAAAAAAAAAAAAAAAAAAAAAAAAATTAATCACCCTGAATAACTTTTGTTCTAATGATCGGATTTTCACGGGCTAAGGGTCAATCTTAATGCTTCCTGCGGGTGACCTCAAATATGCAAATTAATTAGAGCTAACTAGTAATTAAGTTACGAAATCGGACAAAAAAACGTACTTTCTCTGAATAAACATAATTTTTTTTTTACATATTTGGATTTTTAACCTTCAAAATATAGGGTGTAGCCGCAACCTGGGAAATATGATCCCCATAGTTTGGTCAGGAGAGCGATCCAAAGTTCGTACCCCTTAACGTTAATTTCACTTTTTACGTTTTTAGTCCTATTTTCAAAACTAATAAAGCAATTTAAGGAAAATTGCACCCACTCATAAAACTCATTTACCCAAAGATAATTTCATGAAAAAAATAATTTTTTATGATTATTAATTATTTTTTATTATTTAATTACATTGAGGATGGAAAAATTTCGAATTATAAGGCAGGAATTTTTTTATACCATATTAATCTACATATTTTTCAATTGAAAAATCTAAAGTTTCAACTGTTTTTATTTATTAGAAGCTGAGAAAAAATGAAATTAATTATTTTTAAAAAATAATTTGGCGATAATAAGGAAATGATTAAATGGGGCGATTAATATTAAAATGTGATAAACTTGCGAGGAACTTGACTTCGCGCGCGTAGTGTAAAATACGCTAATAATCGTTTGCTAATCTTTTTCCTTTTTTTTTCTTTCTAACTATAAAATACGATGTTTCCATTTTAGTCGCTTAATAATTTATTTGCAATTTAGTAAAGATATTTGAATAAAACATTTTGAATAAACATTTTGAATAAAAAACACTTTATTCAAGGAATGTCTAGTTTTAAGAAATAGGATATGATATGATCTTCTGATATAATATGATTATACACCAGATTGTGCTTATTTAATGTGATTATTTTTTATTTTTTGATTTTGTTTTTCAATAACTGATACAATTTTAATAATATACATAAGTATGCATAGATTTGGAATAATATATTTATCAATTTCTTGAATATATTTCATAAATATTAATAAAAATACGTAGTCAACATTTTTAAGCATCTCTCACAGCATCGCAAATTTCTCAACATATTATAGGGTAAATTAACGAATGAAGGAACACTTAAGCTTAACTTGTCTTTAAGAAAAAATCATAAAAATTTCAAAATTTGTAATTTTAGCTAAATGATGGTGTCGACATATTTGTTATTAAATACAAATTATGTAAAAAAAATTAGATAACTTACATAATAATGTTTTAAGCTTTTGGTGGTTTAAATAATAAGTAGTAAGATAACCAAGTGCAGGAACAGTTCTTACCAGTGAATAAACACTAAATTTTCCAGTAAATGAACACGTAATTTAGAATGTTTGATGCTCGTTAGGAATCCATAGGCCACACGAATGTGTAAAAACAAGATTTTTTTTGGATTTACAACATATGATCGCTGTTAGCGTGGAAAATGTTACATTTTTTTCAGTCATGGAATGGAAAGTAAAATATGTTTGAATACATAATTTAAAAAAAAAAATGTTTTTCATTTTTTTTTCTCACAGTTTAATAGTCCGTTCTAAATTATGAATGTTTATCATTGCGTAATGCGATGATGTTTTTATTATTATTATAATTAGATCACTTTTTCGTTTACTCTTTTCCTCATACTTTTTTAAGCTATTTTTTAATATTTTTAAGTATTTTTTTTCTCTTCGTCATATTTTCTGCTTTAACTTTTTTTTCAGCTCTTTCAATCTCTTTAAATTTTCGTTCTTTTTCTGAAGTTATTGCAAAAAAGTATCTTTTTTCTTTTGATTTAACCTTCCTCTTTTTTTCAAATTTTTGGCCAATGTAAATGTATCTTCGAAATTTCTTGTGATTTTCCAGTACCATTTCTAGAATTCCTCACTAGATAATGAATGAGAAAAAGGAGTTTCGAAGTTTGAGTAAAATCCATCTCTCATTGACTTATATCTTGTGGGTCTTCAGTAGTACTTACCATTTACTTATGGAACCAATTTTTTTTGCAACTAACAATGCCTCAAGAGGACTTATATCAAAATCAGTTTTCAAAATACTTTCATAATCAATGTTAGTTGTATCAGCTTCAGTGCCAAAATTTGATTAACCAAATTGTCTTTTTGAAATAAATTCATCAATATTGAGAAAAGCACAGACTATTGGATATTTGGGAGATTAAACTTTTCTGTCGTCAATGTTCCTTTAAAAATTTGCAACATAACTTGTGAGATTTCCTTCTCAAGCTTCTGAAGAAATAGTGCTTCGTTACTCTCGAAGCATGTATATTGTTGATAAGTTGTCTTGCTCATTAACTGTCGGTGTCTGTATTGCATGCATTTGTTAAAGTCAACGTTATTTACATCGAATGGAAAAATATCGATTTTCATAAAAGCATTTTAACTTCATCAGTTGATGCCTCAAAATCTTATTTAAAAATGGATGTAAAATTTTCTCGACATATTGCTTTACAATTCTTTTAAGATCTAACGAGAGATTTCCCTGAATTAGGTAGAAAACTAAACCAGAAAACTTGTTTTGATGAACATAGCTTGCTCAGTTTCAAATTGATATGAGATTTATACCTATCCAAAGCAAGCAAAATAGTTAATTTGATAGCATTTTTAATTAGCCATGGGTAGAAGCATTTGCAATATATTTGTAAAATGTTGCTGCGGTCATTGTTTCATTTCATGAATCGCTTTTTCCAATGAAATATATAGCAGGGACTGATTCTGTAATATCTCAAAGAATTCTTCAGTAAGGAAAAACTACCAATGCAGGTACTTTTTCTTTCCTAGGTACTTAAGAATATAAATCCTTATAATTTTTAGGGCCAAGGATTTTTCCCGTTTAAGGGCAATATTCAACTCTTGTTTCGTTCGCATTGTAAATTCAATCACTTTCTAAAAGGATGCCAGGGCTACTTCCCTCCTAAAGATTCATCTAAAGTTCTTAAAACCAGTATTTCGAATATTATTCTCTAAGGGAAGTTTTGCCTTTTGAAATTATCTTCGCATTGCACTGAGTTATCGGTGGATGTCGCCTTAAAAAAAACTTCACCCATTTTTCACCTGGATGATTGTCTTTAAATGGATTTTTCCTACCAGTTCCCGTTAGGACATTAAAGACGGCAATAGGATAATAATTTAGCTAATTATTGGCACAAAATCCTGCAAAGATTCCATTCAAGCTTTTATTATTATATTTAGTTGTTATATTTAGTTAATAAACATAGTTTATTAAGGAGTCTAAGGTATGATGTAATAACTAATCACTACATTTATAAAGATAAATAATAAATTAATTATTATTATAATTCTTTAAATAAATTTAGCAATTAAATTTGCATATTTAAATGAAATAGTTATAGGAACTATTCATACAACATTTAACTGAATTTTAGGAGTCCTCTATGTCGCTGAACTACTAATTATCCAAGTAAAATCATATTTCACACATACTATTCATTCACTGGGAAATCTATTCTCAGTGAAGGAACATGCCTGTTCCTTCACTGGTTAGAAGTTGTTTTTTTTTTTTTTTTAACATAATTTTGATTTATAATATGACAAAAGGTACAAGAAAATTAAAATTTTTCTTTTATTTTCATTAACTTGAAAAAATCCCAGTAAAGGAACACTTGTTTATACATTGGTTTTTCATCGTTCTGTAATCCAGTTAATAAACACCCCCTAATCTCAGTACTTGCTTATGTTATGATGCTTAAAATAAATAAAACGTAACTTCAATGACCATATTTTGAATTCTTTTTTTCACAATGAAAAGAAAAAGCATTATTATATGCAATTAATTGTAGTTTAAACGGATAACAACAAACACTGACCTTATAATTTTGTCAAAGAAACAAGGCGTTGAACAGATACTAACAAATTCAAAACTTTTTCCAGAGAAGACTCAAAGACCAGATAACTAAATGCATTGTTAAAGGACTTCCTATTGTTAGGTAGTAAGCTACTCTTACCAATCAATCTAAATTAAAACGTTTAAAATCTTATTTCTAAGAAATATCTATGAAATGCTCCTTCATTTGTTGGTTTACCCTATATCATCCTAATCTTAAAAGAAATTTCCGGAAGTGTATCGCAGAACTATTTTACCAACTATTTAATAAAATTTTAACATTTTAAAATTCTTATTCTTTTCCATTTTACGTTTATTATTTCTTCATTAATATACTAATAATTTTTTTAGAACTTTAATTTAGATTTTCTTTAATTTAGGTTTCCTTTTCAAATTATAGTCAAGTTTTTTTTAAAGAATTATTGTCTGCTAGCTAAGAATAAAACCTTGTTAAGAAATTAAAAACATTCAGCTGTTTAAAATTATTTAATGCAAAACAGCTGATTATTTACTAAGCATACTATTTTTTTAAAAAAAAAAGAGTATAAATTATTGATTGTCGATTTTTTGTTTCTCGCGACTTCAACATTGATTATCTAAATAGTTTTGATGTTTTATAAGTCACTACAAAG
Source organism: Parasteatoda tepidariorum (assembly GCF_043381705.1). NCBI lineage: Eukaryota > Metazoa > Arthropoda > Arachnida > Araneae > Theridiidae > Parasteatoda > Parasteatoda tepidariorum. The sequence continues at coordinate 99,156,606 of NC_092204.1, read as the reverse complement.
AGTATAAAGATACAGAACATAAAAAGCTCTCGAATATGTAGGCAAATTTTTAAGCTTCTTGAAATATCTCAGTATCTTAAATGTCGTCCTAACATCTTAGTTGTAAAATTAAATTTTTAATTATCTGATCACGTGTGATTCACTAATTATTTCATTATATCTTTTACTCTTTCTTTATGATACCAAATAGATTTTTTTCCTGATAATATACTAAACTATTTTGTTTAATTTTTTACTTTAGCACGATTCTCAAGATATTACTGTTGTATAATTTGTTATCAGGAAAATGCCTTATTTGTTAAGTAGGAAATACTAAAAATTGAAATTTGTAAGAAGATTCCGAAGCCGTGCCAATTTTATAGTCATCTGATTTTAAAAAAAAGCTATTAAAAATACGCAATTTCCGAACTAATTTTAATAGAAAAAAAAACATGGCAAGAAGGCTAACATACTTTTAACAGAAACTGTGAAAACTAATTATTCCTATATTTCGTCAAAAGAGGCTAAGAATGATATTGCTCCAAGGGACCTACTCAATAATTTCGATATTTCCAGAATGAAATCTGTTTGATCGAAACATATTATTCCCTGAAAATCAAAACGAGGAAAAAATTAGCTTTTGTTATTTATCTAAGCTTATTCCATCTATTTAATGATAGCGGTGTTAAGGTTCAGAATATGCGATGGAAGCCCCGTTTACTATTATACTATAAATTCATTAAATCATGTAGCTTGAATAATTTATTTTAAGCAAATTATTTAATAATTTTAAACAAATAAGGGTGCAAAAGTAAACTCGATCAAAATACTCCGAAAGTATACCCTAAAATATATGTAGAATAAACTTTGGCATCGATACATAAAAAATACCTTTTCAAAAGTTATTTTAATATCGAGTGAAATGATTTAATATGCTGCGTAACTAAATGGATAATCCCAAGAAACTGAATCGAAAATATAAAAATTTCATTGATTTAGGAGAATAATAGATGATACTAAAAGTAGACATGTTTTGAACGTCCAATAATGAAAGTCAGAAGTTATTCAAGCCGGACAACTCTTGAGAATGGGCGATTATATTTGAACGCTCGAAGCATGTCGACTTTTACTTCCCTCTTCATATGTTTTAAGCCAGTTGAGTTTTTATCGTCAATTATACTGTTTTATATTTGGGTCTTGATCATTATTTTGATAAGGATTTTACACTCGTTAAAGTAAACATAAGCATTTTAATATTTTAACAGGATTCATGTGGTCTTTAAAAACGTAAGAGCATCAATATTGAAAAAGTTATATTTAACTTAAAAATTAAAATTTTGAGACCGGATATTATGAGTTAATGAAATTAAATATTTTATCTTTTAAGTTTTTGGGCCCCATTTCAGTATCTTAAGGATCTTACTAGCTCTGTTTAAAAGGAGAGTATCAGATATATATAAGAAGACATAAATAATCATAGTAGCAGTATTTGGTGGTAAATGTAACTTATCGTAATTGAAGAATATGTTGTGCGACATTGCATGGTTAATTTGCGAACGTAAGTATCAAAATGCATCGATGCACGAGGATGCTATTTGCTAATCATCTTTATCCAAAGAAATCCATGTAACCTAAATATTTAGCAGAATGAAGCGATTTTATAAACAACGAATCATACTATTTGCAACATATTATTTCAATATCTTATTTTTAAACGTATCATATTTCAATGTCTTTAAAATGCCACTAAACATTCAGCAATTCCTTGAGTTATAGAAAAAAGAAATATCGTAAATTACAGAAAACCTTGTGAATGTGCATTAGAATTACTATACAATCTACATTTTATTTTTCAAGCACTTTTTTTTTCTTCATACTTTCTTGCCTAGAAGACTCGATTAACCCTTTCGCGCCGACTGTCACAAATACGTGACAGCATAAAACAGTATCAACCAGGGTAAAACGATAAAACTGGTAATCAAAGTAATTCTTTAGCAGTTTATTTGTGGGCGGGGTTATAATTGTTTGATTTATTTAATTCACCATTACTTAGTTCAAAATAAAATTATTTAGTTATACTTTGAACTAACATTGATTATCTATATGATTAAGCTAACAATAATTAAATTCAAGGCAAAGTAAGTCTGTGAAATTAGCAACGCCTGCATTTAAGCTACCGTTTTTCATTTATTTACATCCTGATTCTGATTTTGTACGAATGCTTTCATGAATCACCCATTCCCAAGAGGTTAAAGCTGTAAAAATGATTACCCCTAAAATTTTGCATATAGCTGTAATAAGTTATGTTAATTTGATTTTAGTATGAAATCCTCGAATAAATTTAGCAAAAACAGTATAATCTAAACAATATCAGATAAAAAGCTCATGTATTTAAATTCTAAAAACTTAGAAAATCATAAATAATTTATAAATCGATTCAAATTTTCTTTTCAATAGACATTAAAATAATTTTTTTTCTTTTTAGACAGAAATCAGCTTAAAAATTGTCTATTGCCTAGAAACTTTGAAATATTTTCTATTAACAATGAATAAAACCTCTCTAAGCAATCACAAAACATTATTTCAATTTTTTTACAGTCATAGCATGGTTGCCTAGCAACTTTGTAAAATTAAGCAAAATTAAGCTCTTCTGAACTAGTCAATGGGTTATCTTAAAATATTCATTTGCGCAGGCGACTTTTTTTGGCGGTTTTCTGGACTATCGCCAAATATATAAGCCTTTATTGTGACCCAATGTAAGACCCAATTTTTTCAAAATTATGCCTAATTCAAGTATCTGGATTCCAAATTTTTTAAAAAAAATACATGTTTATTCAGAGAAAGTACGCTTTTGTGTCTGATTTCGTAACTTAATTAATAGTTAGCACCAATTAATTAGCATATTTGAGGTCACCCCCCGGAACCATTAAGATTGACACTTAGTTCGTGAAAATCCGATCATTAGAACGAAAGTTATTCAGGGTGATTCGTTTTTTTTTTTTTTTTCGGACTGTACCTCTCGCTGCAAGGTTTTTAACTAGAGCATTTCTTCTTCCGGATACAACTTTTAAATGTCCGTTGCTATTGCTCTGAATTATTGTGATAGTGTCTAATCTAGTGAAAATTTTAAAAATGTGTGTCATTTGGTTTTTTTCAAAATAAGGAAAATGTTTTAATTTAAAAGTTCTCTGTGATACATATGGACTTTTTTTATAAGTGCCTACATTAAACGAGTCTTTTTGCTATAACCTTCTTTATGTTTATCTGTAGGTTATAACCTTTTACTATGATGTTTTATTTTCTCCTTACAGTGCTAATTTTATTTAATTTTGTTTTATTTTAAACTATAATTTTTGTAAATTTTGTTTAGGCCATTCTTACTGGTTAATTACCTATTGTATTAAGTATGATTACCATTATAATTTTGCTGCTGGTGCTGTTTTTTCTTTGTTTTCCAGCACTTTTTCTTTACTGCCTTTTAATAATGATATTACTACTATATATATATATAAGTTCAAAATGAAGAATAAAACAAAGAAAAATTATAGACATATGAAAAAAAGGGGGTGGGAAATAATAAGTAAAAAAACAACAAACAAAATTTTATTAAAAAAGAAAAAAAAATTGAAATGTTAATTAAAAAACCGGAAAAAAAGCCGGAAAAAAAAGATATAATCTTTTCTTCAGCCCACACGATTATATCCGCAAAACAGAGTGCTTTCTGATATTGTATCAATAAAGCCAAAGCAAAATATATTAATACAATAGTGTGAGGAGCACTCAAAAAA
>NC_092204.1:99108273-99151085 GCF_043381705.1 Parasteatoda tepidariorum | reverse complement strand
TGCTATGTATATATATATATATATATATATACATAGCCCAAGCTAGGGATTTCAAATTATTGGCCAGATTATAAAATTCTTAGCCAAAGGAAAATTTTAACAATTTTTAATGACTGATTTTTTCTGTAGGAAACTTTTAAGCAAAATGCAAATTTATTATGAATTAATTATTTAATAAAAATGCAAATACAAATTAAGAGTCATTTTGTTGTTACGGAGGAGTAAATGAGCAATGAACGGGGAAGTGATTGAATCCCTTTAGAGGATATCTCAAAATATGTAGATTAATATGGTTTGAAGAATTTATACCTCGTAATCCAAAATTTCAAAGTTCAGTATTAAATAAATTGAAAAGCATAATAAAAAGTTATTAATTTTTTTGCGTGAAACTATCTTTAGGTAAACAAGTTTAGTAAGAAGTTGTAAATATTTTTTAAGATTAAGCATTTAGTAATAAAAATATATATAAAATATTTATATAAGTTAAACTATCTTTAAGGGGGCCAAACTGGCATTCGCTCTCTTGACTAAACTATTAGAACCATAATTTCCAGATTGCAGCTAACCCACTATTTCAACAGACATAAATCCATATGCATGAAAAATATATGCTTGTTCAGAGAAAGTTCGCTTTTGTGTTTGATTTAGTAATTTAAAATTCTGTCGGCGCTTTTTAGTTTGCATATTTGAAGTCACACCATGGAATCTGTAAGAATGGCACTTAGTACATCAAAGTCCAATAATTAGAACAAAAGTTATTCTGCGTGATATCTCTTTCTTTTTGTGAACTGTCCAACAAATAAATTGGATAGAATTTTTAAAAAAACATGCAATATTATTTTAATTACCCTGATTTTGCAAATTATTTAAAATTTTGTATTGTGCAATTCTAGGTAAAAATAAAATAAATTGAAAATGAAGCTTACGTTTGAAACGAATAGAAATGAAGTAAAAATTACTTGCGCTCTTAACCATTAAACACTCGAGTTTTAATTGTAAAAAAACCGTTTGAAAAATTCTGTCCAATTTTAATTGCGATGGAAAGATAATCAAGAGAGCTATTTAAAAGCATTACCTTCACTATTTCCAGATTTTAATTAGGCCAAAAAAACTGTTCGATATTTATCTGTTTGAAGCAACAGCTTTAACCTTACAAAAGTTATGAACACTAACTTTGAACTTCATGAACAACAATTAGAAATCAACCTTTTTAATGCAGCATAAGTATATGAGTAATACAAAATTAACTATAATTACTGATTGGCCAATATTTTAAATAAAATATATTGATTATTTTGAAGAAATAATTAGCTGCTTCATATAAAATGCCTAATTTATAGTAGAATAAGCTCAATTAAAAAATAAATAAAATCAGTGTAAAGCATGTTTAAGATAAATTAGAACATGATTGAAATAGTTTTGCAGCGATTTCAGACAATATTGACTGGTTTTCAAGCAGACATGGAACAGCAAATAAATTATTAAAATCGACTAACATGTTATCTGTTTAGGATATAAATTCTCTTGAGAGAAAGTAAAATTTATAAAAAAACATACTTTACTGTATTACTTTTTTTAATTGTTATGGATTAAGCAAATTTAATTATATGTATGTTAATTTTGAATAATGAAACATAAAATAATAAAAAAAATTCTATAAAAATCTTAATTTTTAATAAAAACCGGCGGCTTAAAGTTTTCAAGAAAAGGTCGGGTTTTTTTCAACCCTGTTCTTCTAAGTTTCTTAAAGAAGCCCGCCCTTCAGTCTCTAAAATATTTAAATAGGGTCTCTTCTGTATTCTTAAAATATGCTATGAGTAGAAAATATACGAATAAATATAATTAAAACAATAGTATACCATTTGATTTCAAAAATTGACGTTAATAGAAAGCGAAAAACTCATATTTCTTTTTTCATACAAAATTATCCCGTGTAATTGGGCCAAGCAGTGAATTCACGGTAAACAGCTAAAAATGCACGCGTATAATATGTCACATTTTAAATTTCGTAGAATTAAAAAATTTCGAGAAACGATGCAAATAAAACGGCATAGGTTTCAACACTTCCTGTTTCAAAAAGATATTTTGATAAATGTTACTGAGAACACATTCGTAAATAATTTTATATCAATGTTTATTTAATGGACGTACTTTTTGATTGATTACTCCAATTACAGTGTTACGTACGCTGTAAAACATTTTGATGTTTAGTTGCTATCATTTTTGGTATTGAGGAAAATTAAAATTTTTTACAATGCATTTATCACATTTTTTACTCACTTTTTCACTGTTTTATTATTATTTATTTTTAAATTTTTTATTTATTTTTTCACTGCCAACACATATTTTCATACGCATTAGAATCAATTTAGGATTTCATCTCAAAAACATTTCGTTTATAAAACAAGAAAATTTTTGGTAATATATTCGCTCTAATATAATCGCACTTTAAACAATTGTTATTTTATTTATTTTGTATATTTTTTGCACTGGAGCTGCAATAATGCAGTTAAAACTGTATTTTTTTCCGACATCATAAACAGTGGCGACTATATACCAACATTTTTAACAGTGTAAAGTCTCTGATTTTGAATTTATGTTTACTCAACTTTCATTATTTAAAATGCAAAATGTTGAAGTTGAAAACTTCGTTGATTTACAGTAAATTGTTTCATTTAGTTTGTTATTAATTTTTGGCAGATATCCAGGTTTTATGATGAATATATAATTAGTAAATTAAAAGCTTTCTTATGAATCAATTTATTGTAGAAGAAAGTAAATCCACCAAATTCCTTTCATTCGCCATCATTTTTCCGGAATCATTTTGATGGTCTCTTGGCTTCAATCATAGATATCAACATTACAGTAAGGTTTCTCTTGAATTAGAACCACTTCAGTTTTTAATAAAATTCTTAAAATCTACGTGCAACTGAAAAAATTACGATTTTTAAATAAAAATTTACGTATCCCTAGGAAATGGAGTCTTCTTTCATTTTGTCTTACAAGTGCGTTTGTTGTTATATTATAAGATATTTTGAAGCCAAATAAGCAGTATGAAAATATAATGGTTAAAAAATTAATTTAACATTCAAAAAGAACATGAACGTTAAAGGCCATTAAGGAATAGTACTTAAGGACGATCCGCTGTGACATCATAGTAACGTTTTTTTTTATCCAAAAATTTCTTTTTGCCCTACTCAAGGTCCAGTAAGAAAATATAACAGTTTGAAAAAAACTTGTCATTGAAACCTTTAATGTTTCTTAACACCAAAATAAGAAAATGAAATTAAAAGAAGATAACAGCTGAAAAGAATATTAAAAGAGTAATAGAAAAGAATTGAGAAGAATATTACTAAAGAAAAGTTTATAGTGTTATGTGAATGATGACTTATCTCTTTTTTACATCGATGAGTATCAAGTCATTTAAATTTTTTTTGTTCATAAAAATTCTGAGACAATAATTAGAATCGTCATATGAATGAGTTTTTATTTTTAATGGATGCAAAAAATGTTAAATTATTGTCCCTTTCTATTTCCTTTCGCGGTTGGCTAGGAGAAATCATTTCAATCAATGATAATCATATAATTACTCAAAAATGAGTAAACAATATAAATTTATTAAAAATATACAAAGAGGTGCATACTGCATATAACTCTAAAATCGTTAACTAATCTGATCTAAAGATCGATTTAACGGTTGGATCTTCACGTTCTAAGACTTAATTTTAAAGATTAGAAAGAGTGTGATCAAATATGCTAATTAATTAGTACAGACAATATTTTAAGTTACGAAATTTATCCGAAACAAAGTATGAGTTTCAGTAAAATTTTTGATATTTTTTTATTACTTTTTTTAATAATAGTCGCAATATTTTTGAATTGTAAGATATACCATTTTTTACATCATTTTAAAGTTTTGCATAGCAAAATACAAAGTTTAAGTGAAATAGATCGAACGGTTCCGGAAAAATATATTTTTGGAGAAAGTCATATTTTTAAATATGGTATTTTAAAAATATTGTCAAATTAGCTTAATTGTCCACCCTCGAACCATTAAGAATCAGTCATAGAACGAGAAAGCCTAATTATTAGTTTAAAAGTCATTGGTGGTCCGTTTATTTTTTAAGTACCGTGCAGTCGGCAAGAAAATATATCACCCTGAATAACTTTTGTTCTAATGATCGGGTTTTCACGAACTAAGTAGTAACAGGATCTGAATGGTTACTGGGGGTCACCCCAAATATGCTAATTAATTATTGATCGCTATTAATAAAGTTACGAAATAAGCCAAAAAAACGTACTTTCTCAGAATAAACAAATATTGTTTTTACATATTTGGAATCCCGACGCTTGAAATAAGGGGCAAAATTTCGAAAAAAATTGCAGTAAAATGGGTCGCAATAAAGATTTATATGGATGGCTATAGTTAAAAAAAAATGCCGCATTACCTTGCCATTGGAGTTGAAATAATTGAAAGCAACCATAAGGAAACTGAATGAATAACAGGACTGTAAAACATCGTGTTTCTTCGATGCTAAGAAACCAAGAGGAGAATTTTTGGGGCTGCTTTCAGGGCAAAGAAAACAGATTGCTTCTTACTCTCTTATTTGAAGAGATTTATACAAAATGTAAGCATTCACAACTGACATGTCTATAATTCTTGTAAATAAACACCGATACCATTTTTGCCCCATATTTATATAGTGTGCTTTTCTAGGAACCAGTCATGTTGATCACCACCACCCATGAAAGTGTTGTACTCACGTACGATTTTTGTTCAAGGTACAGGTACTCTTTCTTTTTGTACTTTGCATTGTTTGCCCCCATAAGATTTATTTTTTCGAAATTCATTGCAATTGTAACTAATTTATGGTCATTCCATTCCAATCCTGCTCATCAATCTCAAGAGGAATTTGAATGATATCTGCTACGATTTCTTCTAAGAACAAATATTCCTGAGCTTCCTCTATTGTAAGAAATTTGCGGGGTGTAGTATTACACTGAATGTGCAAGATGAAATAATTTTCTAAAATAAAGGAAATGATATTTAAAAAAATGACTGCTATTTTTAGAATTCATTTGGTCTATAAAAGTTCTAACACGTTTGTATAATTAATTGAATAAAAACAAACTCTGAAAAATTCTTTAGCATTTGTCTAAAACAAACAGTGTCTTCATCGGAGGACAGTAAAATATAATGTTATTTAAAAAGAAAAGAAACTGTAGGAAGCAACTTTATTTAGCGTTATATGTTGAAATATACTCTTAAGAGAAAAACTGTAATAAATAAAATAATTTGCTTTAATCTTATTTGATATTGTATAAAAAAGAAGAGGCTTGTGTGAGGCTAGAAAAATCACAAAATGGTGATCCTAATAAAATAACAAACCAAATATAGCAGCACTTTTATTAAAAATATGCGGATATGTTGATAGTGCTGTCAACTATCTTCCCAGATATATATATGTATATATATATATATATATATATATATACATATATATATCTGGGAAGATAGTTGACAGCACTATCAACATATCCGCATATTTTTAATAAAAGTGCTGCTATATTTGGTTTGTTATTTTATTAGGATCACCATTTTGTGATTTTTCTAGCCTCACACAAGCCTCTTCTTTTTTATACAATATCAAATAAGATTAAAGCAAATTATTTNACATATATATATCTGGGAAGATAGTTGACAGCACTATCAACATATCCGCATATTTTTAATAAAAAAAGAAAATTGATAGTTTATCTTCATTTTCCAAAAAAAAAATACTATGCTTAGTAAATAGTCAGCTATTCTACATCGAATTATTTTAATCAGCAGAATAGTTTGAATTTCTTAACACGATTTAATTCTTAGCCAGCTGGCAATAATTCTAAGTTTTCTTTCAATTAAAACTTGATAATATTTTGAAAAGGAATTTTATTTAACGGAAAACATAAGCTAAAGTATTAAAACAATTGATTAGGATATTAATGGAAAAATTATATAAGTGGTAGCGTAAAGAATAAGATTTTGAAATAGAAAAATACGAAGAAAAAAAAAATTATATCTCATTATTCAAAATTTTTTCACCCGCTATTAAACTAACTAATAAAAAATAAATAATTCTTAAAAGGGGTAAATGGGTTTTAAAAGTGGGTGCCTTTTTTTGAATTGCTTAATTAGCTTTAAAAATAATGCTAGAAACGCAAAAAGGGAAATTAACATTAAAGGGTCCGAACTTTGGATCGCTTTCCTGACCAAACTATGAGGACTATATTTCCCAGATTGCGGCTACCCTTATATTTTGAAGTTTCCGAATCCAAATATGCAAAAAGAAAAAAATATACGTTTATTCAGAGAAAGTACGTTTTTGTGCCTGATTTCGAAACTTAATTAATAGTTAGCACTAAATAATTTGCATACTTGAGGTCCCCCCCCCACCATTTATATTGACACTTACTAACACAGTAACTTTTTTAATACTCACTTATGAAAATTTAAGAATATGAATAGAATAGTTAGTCAATCGCTGACTCTGGTTCTTTACACTCAAATTTCGTGATAACTGAAAATTCTCCGGAAAAGTTGTCCAAAGAATTATTTGTTTAGATAATTTTTAAAGAAATATTTAATTATTTAAAATCTTGCTTTTATTTACATATACTTGATTATACGAAATTATAATTTTCTTCTTATTTGCTTAAAAATTGTCAGATTTATATTCATTAATCATAAGTTCAGTTTATATATTTTTAGATTTCTCTTTTCTTCGAAAAATTTAAATTTTAAAATAATTATTTTTATGAAGAGAAAATTTCAAATAGCAAATTTAAATAATGCCATGTATCTTTTAAAAATGGATGCTATTTACATGGCAATATGATTTTTTTCGTTTAAATATAATTACAGTACATGTAAAAAGCTAATTGTCTTAAATCGTTTCACATTGATATCGCTTCATTTCTATTGCAGAGGAATGACATGATCCTGAATTGACAAAAAATACGCAGAAATCTTTGAATCTCAACCAATGTAAAATTAATAAAAGTTTAGTTAAAATTAATATAAATTTTGTCTTTTCCAGTAAATCGTTTATTTTTATCTCAGTTAATGGTATTTTCATTCCATTTTTATTACATAGGTATTTAATTAACATTTAACTTAATCTATTTCTGCTCCATTCTGTTTAAATGTTATCGTTGTTGAATTATTTTTTCACGTCAGGTATTTCTTTAAATTTTTTTATTAAAAGTATCAATTGTGATAATTTTATTCAAAGTAAAAGTCTTATTTAAAATTAGAACATTAAAGATAAAAGTTGTGGTTCACTAATATTATACAATGTCATTCTATGATATAATCTCATTATTCGCAATTATATAATAATTACATTAAATTACCGATTTTTAATCATTCAATTTTAATGAAATTTTATTAAGTTTATCAGAAAATATTTATATCTGTTTCATAACATGTTTTATGTGTAATTGTGCGTAGCCAAACGACGCAATTAAAATAACAAATAAAAAATGATTTTAAATTATTTCAAATTTCAAAGAAATACTATGATCTAAAATTTTGCAGTATTAATGAATAATGTCGTTGAGGGAAAAAAATATATATATAGGTTTTTGCTTTAATAGACCGGCGACTGTTGAGTCACGGGTACTGAGGTGATAGAGCGCTCGTCTCCAGATGAATTGACCCATATTAAAATACGAAAGAAATTTCGTTTCCAGTATAGCAACATCAAAGACTTCCTTAAACATCTTGCATTTAAATATAAATAAACTAAAGACAATATGCTATATTTTGGAATCGGTGTCTTCGGAAGTGAAAATAATACTCGTTAGGTGTGGAGGAGTGAGATTTTAGAATAAGCTTATTCTATTATAAACGTTTAAATTTACATTGCCCCCTTTAAATTTATATAAGAACTCGAAATTAAGTTTTCTTCACTCAATTAAGTTGTTAAACATCATATTCTTAGATATATCACACTACAGTCTTTAAGGAGTACTGTGCCACAATAGGCCTTTTTTTAATTTTTTAAACTTACTTTTTTAGTCATTCTTAATCGAATTGTAAGTAAATTAAATCAATTATGAAATTTTTATTACGATTCATAAAATGCGAATATAAAATATTTTATTCTTTTCTTATCAATCAATGTAACTGCTAACTTTTTATTTCAAGACTAATGTAGACTCATTAATTCACTAAATCGAAAATAAAAATCTATTTTTAACTCTTTATTCTTTATTTCTTACCACAATTATCTTTCAGTTAAATGATTATGCTAATTCTAACAGCTTTTTGGCGATTCGCCATCGCCAATTTATTTTAAATCTAATATCGATTATAGGGGGGTTGGCTTTATTTTTGGCGTTGTTATCTTTCAATAAATCACCTACCTTTTATCTCTTCCCGTGCTCCTAACTGTCAGTTGGGGACAATTCATTCACTTTCAATTTCCAATTTTTGGGGACTGGGGTGCCCTTTCGGACATCCCTGTCCCAACCACTGAATCTTAAAAGAAATTCTCCATGTAAAGAGAAAGATTTTGCTTGATCCCTTTAAGGGATTTTCCTTTATTTTATATTTTGAATTATGGCCATTTTCAATAATTAATAAATCAAATTTTATTAAATGATTTTATTCATTTCTCTGAGATAATTATCCATAAAATACATCCAAATTAGGATGAATCTAAAACGATCAAAAATATTATTATATCTACAATGATACCATCTGTATGAATCTACTAATTAATTTTAAAACCATCCCCGCCTCCTTAGTTAGCTGTCTTTGCAATTTCAAATATCAAAGTCTTACAGATTTCACACTCTAAGACAATATGTAAAGTTAAAAATCGGTGGCTATTTTTTTAATACATATAAGGAGAAAAGTTGAGCATTTTCTTAAAATCGTATGAGTTTGAACTTAAATAAGCGTTTTTCTCGAAAATCGTTTTTCACGAAAGCAAGTTATGTTAAAAACTAATGGGCACCGCCCCTGTTTGTCCATGCTCTTCCACTTAGTTACACACATTTGAAATTGGTTCTAGAGAAAAATCTTAAGAATTCAAATCAATTTAAATCAAATCAGCCTTTCAAATCTAAATAATTTCTAATTTAAAAAATTAGAATTTTTAATCTATAATAATACATTGAAATAAAAAGATTTAAATAAAACAAATTATATGCAATAAAAAATTTCAAGAAGCAATTACAATTATAGATTCACAAGTATAATAAAAACACATTTGTATGTCTCAAAACTTTAAGAATGACTTTTACTAAATGACTTAACTATTAAAACGTTAAAGTGAAAGAAATGACATACAATAGAGAAGCATGCAGAACACTTATTATGCTTTTAAGAAAACAAAATAGCGCGACTAATATTCTTTTTAAATGTATAGCATTTTTATTATTGAACCTGTGTAAGTGATATTATGATAGAATAATTTGTGGATATGAACTATTCGCTTTCAAAAGAGAACAATATGTTGTTACGGACAATTCTTTCCAACTGTTTGCTTCGGCTTTTTTTTTTTTAGTCCACACGAGAGAAAAATTTTCAATCAAAAATTTTTCAGCATGTACGTTAACGTTTTCCTGATTATGACAGCTCAGATGCTTAGTATTTTAATTCTTTGTTTCCAACGTTAGTACGAAATGGGGTCTATCTTTGTTGCCGTTTAAGAGAAATATATATTCAAATATTATTAAAACATTTTTTTTTAAATTAATTTTACTGAAAAGGTCGGATATTCGCAATAAATAGCAGACACAAAAAACACAATTAATAAAATCTGATAAATTGATACATGGCAAAAACGCCGGTAAATGTATTTTAATCAGCATCCTATTAACTTATTACCCGGATTAAAAGAGAAGGGTTGAATATTTTCCTAGAATTAAAAGGGAGAATTTCTCTTACAGCCAATCAGAGAGAGGCGAACTATTTCCGCCTCTCTCCTTTTCCCCCTTATTTTCTCCTCTAACACAATCGATGAAATCAAAATGTAGGAATTTAAAACATCGCATATTAAATTTTTACTCTTGTTATTTCCCCCTCCTTTCGTGACGATTATTCACGTCCACACTTTTATGTGACTTGTCTCACTTAAGTTACAATTACACTTTATGCAAACCAGTATTTAGAAAAACTAATAAGTAGTTATTTGCGACTAATCTTATAAAATTAAAGACGAGAATTGCTGTTGAGTTACAAACAGTCTCAACAATTAAATTTACTGGTGTGACCTGTCCCAATAGTTCCTAAGGCTTCTCAATATAACTTTGAAAAAAAAATTACTTCTGCGAAATGACGCATACTTTATAATGAATTTGTTAAAAAATGTTTTTCATGCATTATTGCTCCCTTCTTTAAGACTAATATTACATGTCATTGTCCTATTGTTCAAACTACTAGCCAATATTAGATGTAATTTATTTTAATATCATATATTCGAAGAAAGAATTTAGATTTCGTTTCCTTCTGTTTTTAAAAATAGTTGTTTATGCTTATATTTTCTTTAGGATACGCTTGCATGTTAAAAATTTTGAAATTCAAACAATTTTTTAAAGCCACGAAAACATTTCAAACAGATTTTTTTTTCGAAAAAATAATTACTGGGGTAAATATTACAGCAGAAAAATTAAAAAAATTTTAGTTTGAATAATTCCATGAACTGAGAATTTTTGTCATCGTTTCGCAATCTTTCAATTTTAAATAATTTACTTTATTCGTGTACATTTTGACGACTATTAACCATGTTTGTCCACTCGAAATAACTTTTGTTTTAATGAGTTTAGTTTCAAGTACAAGAACTCATTCGTAATGGTGCGAGGGAGTGACCTCAAATAAGCTAATTATTAAGTGCAGAAATCAGAAACAAACATATATTTTTTTCGATGGATTTGAATTTTTGACCTCCAAATTAAGTTGCAATCTAGGAAATATGGATGTTTGGATATATTTACAATTTGCAACCTAGGAATAAATGACCCCAATAGTTCGGTCATGAGAGCGTTCCGAAGTTTTGAGCCTTTAATATTAAATTTTTAGGAATGATAAAGTAATCAAAAAGTGTTAAATACGAACTCTGAAATTTTAAATTTATTGTTAAATACTTAAGCTTAGTATTTAAGTGCATATATTTTCAGAGTATAAGTGAGTGAACATTCATTGTACATTTACAAATCAAGTAGAAGATTTTATTACGTTAAAAAATAATATTATATTAAGTAATAAATGTTCTCAAAATGTTCAAGAAGAGCTAACTCTGTTAAGTTATAAAAGAAAATATGCTAAAAAAATTGAGATAGTAGAATTAATTTTTGTAAATTGTGAAAATCAATATTTAAATCTATGGAATACTAAATAGGGCGACTAAAGTTTCACTTTCCTCAAGTCATATGACGAATAGTGTGACATTTATAATTTTTTTCCAAGCAGCAAGAAGTCTAAATTTTTTTAACGAGTGAATTACGAAGAATAGTAAGCTTATTTTATTTTATTTTATAACCGCCATTGAACATTCGACACAATTTATGGGTTGACGACTGCCAGTGCTCAACTCCGACTATCAGTATTCAACTCCATAGTGAAGTAATTTTTAACCCAATCCAGAAGACAAGTGAACTTCTGGATCAAGTGTTGGGAGCGACATTTGCTTCCTTAGAGAACTTTTTGATATAGAGCTAACCTTTATTAGCTTTTCATGGAAAAAAAACCACAAAAACCTCCCACGGTTAGTTTGACGTCGGGGGAACTCTAATCCATGATTCGTCTACCACTGATGATATTTTACGTCGGCACTATGTTCGGTTGGAGCAGGTGGCAGAATTTGTATAGACCAGTCATCGCTGGAATTAAAACCTGTTTCACCTCATTAGGAAGTGAGCGCTCTATCCATTCAGAAACCACGGCTCTAGTAGGTTTATTTATAGGTTTGAGGGAAATAGTCACAAATAAAAGTAAGCTTATTTAAAATCCTTATTAAGTGATAATCGGCTTGATTACATTTAAGGTTCTATTCACGATCTTCGTTTATTTTATGAAAAGATCTTTTTTGTTTTGTTTTCATCTTTTAATTATAAAGAAAATTCAATCACGTGGTAGGATCCAGTTTTCCTTCATTCATTTCCATATTGTTTTGGTTCTCACAAGCATAAAGATAATAAAATTCATAAAAGTATTGTTTTTCTATAAATATTTTTTAAGTTTGTTTTGATACACATATAATTTAATAGGGTAATATTTTTTATTTTCAAATTTAGTGGATAACAATTGTAAAAAATGAGTGGAAACAATCCCACGGACAATGCGACGGATTTAAGGTTGTGTCAAGGTACGTCTCTTGTGAATATCAATTGATTGTTAGGTTTTCTCTTCTGAAATTACATTATGACGCATTCACATACATTATTAATACATTTTCCAGGGGGAGACGATGAGGCAACCACAAGCACTTCCACTAGTTCAAGAGGTCCAAGAGGGAAAAATGCACAATATTACCGTGATTACAGAGCACGGAAGAGAGCGGAGCTGGAAAAAGAGACAAGCGACTAGGGGAAGGACGACCCCATAATGTTAAAAACTTAAGAGTTTCGTCGGAAGAGTGAAAATAGGGAAAGAGGGAAATTACACTGAGAATATTGGGGATTTTTTTGTTCGCTTCTTTAGCTTATTGGCTAAATTTCAAAGGTTTACCGTCACCGTTCGCATTTGTTTTTATGTTTATTTTTTGCGACGCTTGATGTCATTTTCGAACTCGTATAAAATATGTTATTTGCTGAAATTTTTCGTTATGTCTATGTTTTTATTATTGTTATCTGTTTTGCTTTTGTTTCTAAATTTTTTTTTACTTTAAAGTTAGTTATATCTTAATATATGTATGTTACCGGCAAAGTATGAAGCGCCGGCATTGTATAGAATGCTGGATGTTTTTAGGCAAAGCATGAAATGTGAGAATTATACCGGGCAATGGCACTTGACCTTAAAAAGACATCAGTGTAGGATATACCGGGCAAATGTATACCGGGCAATGGCACTAGACCTTAAAAAAACATCAGTGTAGGGTATATCGGGCAAATATATACCGAGCAATGGCACTTGACCTTAAAAAAAACATCAGTGTAGGGTATACCGGGCAGTGGCACTTATACTAGGTCTAGTTGACTAGACTTATGATAAATGTCTGAAATATATACAAGGTATAGTTAAGTGCCACTGCCCGGTATACATTTGCCCGGTATTCCGAGCACTGATGTTTTTTTAAGGTCAAGTGCCACTGCCCGGTTTATGCAAGGAATTCTTTTCACGATCTCTCCCCCCCCCCTCACGCTCCTCCAACATGTACTGAATTGCTGGAACAGCGACCGATAATTGTCAACAGTACTGAGGTACGTACTTCTCTGCATCAAAAACGTTCTTTGAAGATAAAAAAAAAATCAAATCTGACTGTTTTCTCTGTAAAGCCTAATAATCAATTCTTTCTTTTTTGATGACCCTGGTTAAGTTTTTTTTTTCCAGAAAATCCCGCCAAAATTTGACTTCCAATGTTGGCGCTAAAATAAGGCGATATTTTGGTAAGCTAAAGCTCTCACCAGCAACGCTTTCCCGATATCGAGCTCATTTTCCCCTTTCTAAATTGTTTGCATTATGGAATCGTCCTGCCCCTAGTCGCTTGTGAAAAAGAGTCGTTGAATGGAACTAGTAATCATTCTACGACTGCTGATTCTTCTACAATTAACGTCGCAGGTTGCTAAGTTTAACTTCTTCCGCGCGGAGGGACTCCACGCACTATTTATTTTTTTTACATTGTTTACATGCAAGAAGTTTTGTTAAATTAAAACTTCTTGAATATTTCTTTTAAAAATTGAATAGTTTGCTGTTATTGGCAAAAAAGGTAAAGCAATAAATCTGGAAGTTTTAACTTTGAATAATTGCTTATGTAGGAAATTTCAATGCATACTTTTTTAAGAATTATTTTTTTAATTATCCAAAAAATTATTAGTTTTATTTCTATAATTTTAATATAGCATAATTTATTTAAAAATAGTACATTACAAGTATGAGTAATATTAATATATTGTCTTTATAAATATTATGTAATTAAAATTAATAATAACATTTACAAATATATTATTATTAGATTTATTTATATCATTATTATTTATATATTTTTTACTTATATTTATCATAATACATTATTCTTTATATATTCATATATTTATTTGTATATTTATATATTTTGTATTATCATTTTAAGAAGTTTTATACGATTATTATTTAATTTAAAAATTGTGAACTTTTGTTTCTTTAATTAAAATATATTCCTTTTATACATTTTTTATCCTGTATTTATGACTTTTTACTTTGCTATACTTTTTGTAATTTTAACTAATTCATGAATTCGTTACTGAAAAACTTTCTTTTATGTTAAATATTCACGTCTCAAATACGTTAGCCATACTACAACATAGTTAAGGTATGAATATACCACAGTTTTGTCGCATCGTGACCTTGTTGAGACGCTATAGGCCCTATCATCATTCCACTGTGACGCAACTATGACTTTAAATGTTTTATTGTGATCTCAAGTTAACATCTCGATGACGTCAAAATGTGTCATCGCCATCTACATAACAACGTTGCAAAATGTACATCTTACTTCACAAATCCGTGTCCATGACTGTCGCCAATTTGTTGCAATCTGGTAATAATGTTGTCTGTGAACTATTAGGTGTACAAATTAGTTCGGCAAGTTTTTAAAAAAATGGCTCTGCTGTTATGAATGTTATATAGTGACAGCTGGTTTCGGTGGTTTCAGAGAGGTTAAGCATCAGTCAATAATATTCAGTTTGATTTCTAATAAGTTACCACCATTTATGATTTTGGTAAGTTTTATAATTCACTATCCGCCAAAACACTGCCTCAACTACTACTCATAATAAAAATAGGTAAAACACACAACACAACATAAACAAAGCATACATACCCCACAATCAACCACGGACTGGCTCACAATAGCAGCCAACGTGATTGATCACCACACACGCCTCACCACTGACCCTGTTGGGGACAGTAGTGAGTCCGAAGCCTTTCAGCTACCCGTGATGGCCATTTATGTTAAATGTAAAAAAAAAGAAAAAAATAAATAAAAAAAAAAGAAAATGAAAAAAAAGAAAAAAAATTTAAAAAAAAAGAAAGGAAGAAAAATAATGATAATAAAAAAATATATATATATATGCCTATGCTGTGACGTGACTAGCTATTTTATATTGTAGAACTGTTATTGTCGATGTCCATCCTTTGAGTCTGTAATGTAATGCTGCTAGTTAATCAATGTAAAATTAAATTGTCGCTACTAGGCCGGGATAGCCTGGTCAGTGGGGTGCCGGGCACATGTCCAAGAGTTCGTGGGTTCGGTCCCCGCCGGTCGAAGACTCCCCGTGTAGTAAATGGTGACTGATGCACGTTAAATCTGTCGAGTCTCAAAGTCCTCCATGTTCCCATAACAAATCAATACCTATGGGGGCACTAATCCAGGAGTTTCCTTGTCCTCTGGATTGGCTCGAAATTACAAGGCTACGGCGTTGAACACTAGTAGTCGTAAACCCAAAAATTGAATCCGCTGTTCAACGGCGGTCAAAAAATAAAATAAAATAAAATAGTATTCAGTTTACATCACTTTGAGTTTCATACAAATACCCTGTTTTTTACTTTGTTGAATATGTCAAATTTTGAGGTAATGAAGCACCATTTGCGTGAGGTTTTATGTTTCTGCTTTAATTGGAAGAAAAGTGCAGCTGACGCGCATCGAATGCTTGTAGAAGTTTATGTTGACAATGCTCCAACTGATAAATCATATAGGGAATGGTTTCGACGTTTCAAGAATGGTTAATGATGAATAAAGAATGGTAAATGGTGAATGATAAATGGTGAATAGTTTTGTATACTATGAGCTGCTACAAACTGGTAATTCCATTACGGGCGATTGGTATAGGCTACAATTGATTCCTTTGAGCCGTGCATTACGAGAAAAAAGGGTGGAATACGAACAAAGACATGACAAAGTTATTCTTCTGCATAATAACGGTCGGACTCATGTCTCAAAAGTCGTAAAAACCTATTTGGAATCGCCCAAGTGGGATATTTTACCACTCCCGCTGTATTCACTGGACATTGCTCCTTTTGATTACTGGTTGTTCCGTCGGATGCAGCATGATTTTGCAGGTCACCAGTTCACTTCTTTCGCAGAAATCGAAAATTGGCTCCTAGCTTGGATCGCCTCAAAAGAAGAGACATTTTTTCGAGATGGAATTCGAAAATTACCTGAGAGTTGGGAAAAAGTAGTAGCCAGCAATAGACAATACTTTGATTAATCTGTTCACTCATTTTGTTCTGAAATAAATGCATTTTTGTCCACAAAAAAATGGACCGAACTAATTTATACTCCCAATATAATGTTACACCTTGATCTCAATTGTTTTCCAAGTGCAATAATGTCATGCGTGACAAAACTCGCAACCTCATTATGACGCTAATCATTATAATATCATATTTTAATAATATCAGTAAATTTTAAAATACAGATAAGAATATAATAATTGTCAAAATCTCAAATGAAATAAAAATTATTTAAAAGACAATTTTAATTAATTAAAAATATTTTACAAGAATATATATATATATATATATATATATATATATATATGTCTCAGAACTTTCAACCGCAACTGTCAACTGTTGAAAAAAGTAACTGAAATGGAGTTAAACAAATCTATGCATGCGTCATTAAAGTATTTACTTGAAAAATGTCTTGTGCTACTTTTAAACTAACCGTTTTCACTTTTTAGCGCTTTACAAAAATCATCATAAGGCGAATCTCCATTTCAGTTGCCATGGCAACTCATCAATCGCCTCCTCTCTTCATTTTCCCTGTTAGGAGAAGTTAATTCTCTCTTATTCTCTTTTATTTGCAATTTTACGCCTCTCCCTCTCATGCTTCAAATCCCAAGTGGAGTAATTATGATTGTTGTTAGAGGAGAATATTTGACAATCGAGTGCAGCTTTGTTTTGTTTCACCGTTTTTCATTCAAGAAGTTCAAAATGTATCACTTACTCACAAGCTCCTTGCTTCAAAGAAATTGAGTTTCAATGACGAAATAAAATAATATGAAGAAATAATTATTTTGTAAAATGTAATGTTGGTGTGTTTAAATTCCCGTGCTTTTAAATTCGAATATTCACTTGCCTTTAAAAGTATTTAAAACATAATACTTTAGATCATACGAAAAATTGTGATTTATTTTTCCTGAATCTATGTTTTCTTTTATTCGAATTAGGTAATGTTAATTTTCAGTTCATTATACTGAAATTTCCAATTGAGTAGAAAATGAGCATTTTCGAGTTCTCTATCTTTTGCTTTGAATCAAACTCGAAGTCTGCAAAAGTTGCCACTTTCATTTGTGTTTTGAATGGAAGTTTAAAATAACGCTCGTGATTGGCCGACTTTAAAATCATGTTTACAATATTTCGTCAAGCTAGGAATTTCAAATCTAAAGTTAATTCTAAACGGACTCATCTCATTAAAAATCGAGTGCTGTAACCCTTGAGTCAACACGGATTAAGCACAACCCATTAATCTAGAATAATACTCAACCCTAATTTAATCGCCCACTCCGAGTTATTGAGATTACTTATATATTTCGCCGACACAAAAAAATCCTCTGCAAAAATAGTCATGAGCATTTTTCATTTTCCGGAAACCTCCAGAACTCATTCATGCTGTTATTTTACCAATAATAATTTGTTAACTTTATAAAATAAAATAAAAAAAAAACAATGTGAAACCTTTTCTATAGTAATCTTAATCCTTTACTCCAGATTTTAATCCCGGTGGTTTCTGGAGAATCGCATCTCATTATTTTTTTCAAATTTCACAGATGCTATCAGGAAGTTTTGCTGCACACGTCACTCTTGTGTTTCAATAATGAACTATTGGAGACGATCTGGGATTCATTCCTAGTCATGATACGAAGACATCCAACTTTACTATTTAGATTATATTTACCTCAAATTCAAATCACCCTGCCTTTGTATCACTCTTCTCAACAACCAAACTATTAATTTAACATAAGGAAACTACAAAGTGCTTACATAAATGTTACCTGATAGAAAACTTCAAAAATATACAATATTAAAATGACAGTCGATATCTTTCAAGCACATCGGAAACATGGGAATGTAATGAAACAAAAATCCTTTTTCTTTAGTTATTTTCACGTCTGTCAAGTCTTGAAAATAGGTGAATATTTTTGATGCACTTGAAACATGTGAACTGTCATTTCAGTATTGCATATTTTTGAGGCCCACAAAAATTTCTATTAGGTAATGTCTTATCACTTCAGTTTTTTGGGATTATTTATCTAATTCTATGGAAATGGTCATTTACCTTTATTATAAGCTTTGTGTAAAACGATTTTCAGTGAATATATGCAATTAAATAAGTTGTGAATATTAAGTATTGAAACATTAATAGAGGTTAATTTTTCCTCCTGTTGTCTCTCCTGTTCAACAAACTCTTCGGTTAAAAACAATTAACAAGTATTTACGGTACTCAAAAATTTAAAAAAAATATTTATATCGGATGAGTCACAATTCCCTCCAAGATTTATAAGGCTCATAAAAAAATTATTCTTCGAATACAGCAACATATTTCATTTTTACATAATTAAGGAACATTAAAAAGTTTAAATGTGCTATGTGTTGGCAATGAGTGCTAGTTTCATGTGTGTGGCAGACACTTCCGCTTTCAGGTAATAGTCAAGATTTTGGAAGTTGGTTAATGTGTTTTCTCCTATTTCTTCATCACTACAAGTCATTTTTCTTCACGGAGAAAACTGTATAAAGCATTTTTTACCTCGATATGCTGTAATTGTAGCTATGCCAGACTTACAGGAAGATAATGCGTCGTTTGATTTTTCAACTTGATGAGGTATCCTCCTATTGTCTGGCTGATGTTCGCAGTTTCCTAACTGACATCATCTTTGGATTGAACCCGGGTTGGATAACGACAAACAATTGACTTCTTCCATGGCCAACACGCTCTCCAGACTTAACTTCCTGCAATTTTTTTTTTTTTTTTTGCTATGTGGTCAATCAAAGATTATGTGTTCATACCCCGTGATTCAACAGAATTACGACGAAGGATCACAATCATTGATGGTACACATGTTGCAGCGAGTGTTTGATGTTAGACTTTAAATCATCTCCATTACTAAAGGTTGACATATTGAACATTTGTGAAAATATTGCAGATGTTTCTTTATTAGATAAAGTAAAATTTGTAGTTTTATGCATAACATTTTGTTTGTCTTTCAAACCCCGGAGGGAACATGCACAGCATAAAAAATCACAATTGTAAATGAAGTTGCAATGACATTGATTGCAATGGTAAGCAATCAATATGATAACGTTTAAATTTAATACGCTTAAATTTTTATCTTATAAAATTGGGAAGTAAATTATGAAACAAATTCCGTGGTTATGAAGAAAAACATTTTGGAATTTTTTAATTTAATTTAAATTATTTTTTAATTTAGGAGTAAAACTATTTATCGTCTATAAGCAAAAATAATTGGTAAAGATTGGTATCGTTTGGCAAGTAAGCAGAGAGCATACATAACACATTCTTGTCTGAACTACTATTATGCATGCGAAAATCAAAATTAATTTCAGGAGTTTTCTCAATTTCACTATTTGACTTGCAGGAATTACTTTTATACTTTCGAAGAGAATAATATTTTCATAAGAGGCCGGGATAGCCTGGTCGGTAGGGCGCTGGGCCCATATCCAAGAGGTCGTGGGTTCGATCCTCGCTGGCCGAAGACTCCCCGTGTAGTAAATGGTGACTGATGCACGTTAAATCTGTCGAGTCTCAAAGTCCTCCATGTTCCCACAACAAATCAATACCTCTGGGGGTACTGATCCAGGAGTTTCCTTGTCTTCTGGATTGGTTCAAAATTACAAGGCTACGGAGTTGAACGTAAGTAGTCGTAAACCCATGAAATTGGGTCAGCTGTTCAACGACGGTTATAAAATAAAATAAAATATTTCCATAAGCAATCGAATACCTTTTTCTTTCTTCTAACAGCTTCAATAAAATAATATTCAAAAATTTTAAAAACACAAACAAATCGTTTAATTCATGTTCTGATCATAATAACTGAGTACTATGTCAGGTAATAATTATTTATTAAACTTTTTTTTCGTTAATACCGCGATCTTGTTAATTAGAAACGAATTAATCAGTATTTATTTTATAGCAAGCAAATAAAACCATTTTTTTAAAAAAGTCCGGTGATTAAATATGAACATGACTGTCTCGCTCTTACTACAAATGTAATCGAAACCGAAAAGTTACAACAACTGAGTAAAATAGTCCCAGCAACGTTTCTGAAAATTTAATCAATAAGCCGTTGTTTGCAGAAAAAAACTTTTCGCCGATTGTTCGTCGCTCCAAATGTGCAACAAAACGATTTTTAGAAATATAAATCAGAATAAAGCAGTATGAAACATGAGATCTCCGGAACTCTTTCGAATTTTCGCTGTTTTAGTTAAAGAGTTTCTGGGTGAGTAAGTTTAGCATATGTTTGCGTAAAGTAAGCAAACACTTAGGTATGAAAGAGATTTCAAATTCGCACTTTTTAAAGTGAATTACTATATTAAAGGATAAAACAGCGAAAATATTTGTTAACTGAAATTACAGTCAACAATTCTCTTCAGCTGAACTTTATAATTTAAATTAAATAAAAAAATGCACAAATAGCAGTTATAATTATTTAATAGTTTCTACAGAAATTTTAAAAAATGAGCTTTATATATAATGTATTTACGTTCTTCGAATAAAAACAGAGTTTAAGTTAGATTAAATTATAACAACAGTAAATAAAAAAATTACAACTGTTGAAAAATCAATGGTTTTACATTTTTCCATTTCCTAGGTAAATATGGTTGTTTATAATTAAGTTCTAAACCTGAATTATACTAATCATAAAAATTAAATTCAACCTATTTAGGAGAGAAAGATGTTTATTTTATTATTTTTTAATAATAATTATACTAAGGTGATAATTGAAAATATACTGCACATCGGCTGTTTAAAAATCAATGCTTTTAATTTTCTAGGTAAATATGATTGCCTATAATAGAAACTTTTCATATTAAATTGTGCTGATCATAAGAATAAGATGGTTTTAAAAGTAAATTGATGGTAGTTAAATATCATTCACGTTATAGATTGTTATTGACCAATTTTATTTTTGTCTTTAATTTTATTAGTTTTTCTGGTAGACGACTTTTTGTAACCGTTATTTGCATTGCACGGGCGTCAAAACCATCAACATACCTTACAACATTCCGAAGCTAATAGAACTCTATCCCCTAATATCGTGATTTTTCATATGAACATTGATCATCGAATAGAGTGGCCAAAAAAAAAAAAAAAAAAAANGACTTTCAGGGATGAGTAGAAAAAAAAAAATAGAGAGAGAGAGGGAACTCTTAAATATAACTAAGCCTAATAATGACATTTTCACGTACTAACTAGCTATTTTATGACTTCGCCGCAAAAATTCTAGTGCACATCATATTTTGGAAACTGGACAGATTTTATTTATTTTCTGTTGTACGAAAAATATGTTTCCAATCGTTTACTCAGAAAACTGACTAAAAAATTCACTTTTTAAATTATTATTTTATTTTTGCGTATATCTCAAGAATGAACAAATCAAACCAAAAATTTATACGCAATATTTTAAAACACATTTTTATAAAGACTCCATCGTCCGGAATTGCTTCTCAATCCGAGCTCCTTTCGCTCACACATTGGATTTGATATTTCTGTCTAGATTTTTAAGGACAAAAGATAAATAGTTCAGAAAACTTTTCTCGGTGAATATTTCTAAATATATATTAAAAATAAGAAATGATTATGAAAAATTATTTTACGTGTGAAATTAGCTTTGGATAAAAGAATTTTGTAATTGTGTGTAAAATTTTTCAATTCGCTTAAGAATTTGACGAGATACATAAAAAAGTAGAATTAACATTAAAGAGTCCAAACTTTGAACCCTCTCCTGACCAAACTATATTCTCAAATTGCTTCTACCCCATATATTTTGGGAGTCAGAAATCCGAATCCATGAGAAACAAAAGTGTGTTTATTCAGAGACAGTGCATTTCGTAACTTAAAATATCGTCTGCACTAATTAAATAGCATGCTTGAAGTCACCCCCTCGAACCATTAAGAATGAGTCCTAGAATGTGAAGATCTTATTATTTATTCACAACGTCACTCAGTTTTACAAGGTTCAGTTAATACTCAGTTAGTTAGTTATTTATTAACGTTATGCAAGGTGTATAGTTTTTTAGCACTATAGATACACCCACAATCGTTAATTTTAATTTCATTTTAACATACAAGAGGAATTAAATTTAATTAAATAAGGAATTAAAGGATATCTCCTTAGAAAGACATGGTTTAAAGCTTCTTTTATGGTAATTGCTTAATAAAATTCGATGTTGGTGTAGTTTCCTAAGTAGATGCCTTTTACTTTAGATGTTGTTTAGTGTTTCAGGCTTATGGTTGCCCACTAGCTTTATATTGCAGTTCTTTGTTACAGACAAAAAAAATGCGTATGTTGCTAAAAAAGTCGTACCACTTTTTTAGCAACATACGTATATAATAACTATAATTCTATTAAAATTCTGTAACAATTACAAATAATATTTTAATAACTTTTTTTTTAAAAATTAATAATGATCATAAGGTTTTCTATTTGCATGGCATACAGTTCTTTGCATGATTTTAAGCATTCCTAATGCTAGATGGGTCATAAAAGCAAAGGCTCTTTTATTTTGTGTTCTACGATATAGTGAAAATGTGTTCGGCATTGCACCCCAACCAGCTTTAATTCCTAGACAAGTTAGTAAAAATTAGCACAGTAAATATAAACATTTAAATTATTGTTTTTCAAAAAAGAAAGAAAACATTAAGAAAATGTAATCGGGGTTGTACAACTGTTGGGGTTTCGTGGAATGGGGATGCGAGAAAAGTTTAAATAAAATTAAAACGGATAGAATATCAATATTTATAATAATAGTCTTTTTATTGGGCTGAGTGAACTTTTAAATGCGTAACTAAGAAGAAGGAATAAAAAACCCTGCCATACATTGCATTAAAAGTTATTGTATTTTACCAACATGATGTCTAAAACGAAGTATTTATCTTGTGAAAATAATGGTAGAATAAAGATGACAAGTGAAAAGGAATCAAACAACTTTTGTCTTACACACGTAAAAAGGGGAAAAATAAATCAGTGAAAAGAATAAATGCGTAATTAACCTTTGGTGCTCCTTTTAAATATTGAGTTTTGCAAAAAATGTAACCCGGAAATACATAATCCCGCAGTTTATCTCCCTCCCCTTCCACGCCTCTTTATCCCACCCATAGTTTCTTCAATTGCAGTTCTTGTCTAGTATAGAAACGGCCTTAGTCAATACCTCCTAGATGGGAGAAAGCCGAAGGACGTAAAACGATGACTCATACAGTTAGGCCCAGATTCGCTGATCACTTCTGACGATGACGGGTTTTTTTTCCTTCCGTTTCTCGACACTTTTTCGTTACTCTTCTACTAATTTTTACTTGCANCATAATTACATTTTTAAAAATAAAAACAAATATTACTCACTTTAGAATTCTTTGTAACATCAAAATCTCTTGGTATGGCGGCAAGCCATTTCTTACGTAATTCTTCATCTTTGGGAAATCCGAAAACAGATACTTTTATACCATCAACTTTGTAATTTCCTCTACAGTTTGGTACACAGCATTTAAATACCATTATTCATAACACTAAGAATTAAATTAATGCTGTTTATAACATTTGTAGAATAAATATAAATTTTACGAAGAACGTGTACATCAGAACACCGACCGTTGTTTACAAATTCTAATCAAAAATATTCGCCAATTGGCTGAATGCGTACACAGGTTACAATACTTCAGAATATCGCCAATGGCTCGTTTGATCAGATTCGGATTTTTTCGAAAAAATAGCTACCCTGACTGGTTTTCCTCTGGGCCTAACTCTACTACGTCATCATCGCCTATAGTAACCCGTTGTGAGGCTTTATTCCTCTAGGAGGTATTGCCTTAGTGCTCCTTCTGATCTTCGTTAATAAAGAGAATCTCAATTTTTGTTGCCATGGCAACTCATCAACTGCCATCTGTTTTCCTGTTAGGAGAAGTTAATTCTCTCTTGTTCTCTGTTTAGTTGCAGCGCTTTACACTTCTCCCATTTATAATTCAAATGAAATCCCACTTGTTGTTAAGTACGACAGGTGTTAGAGGGGAATTTTCGACATTCGCCTGCAGTTTGTTTTAACCGATTTTCATCTAAGAAGTTCGGAATGTATGTATCACTTTCCTATAAGCTCCTTGCTAAGTTTCAACGATGTAATTAAATAATAATAACAATAAAAAAGTAATTATTTTTTGAAATATTATATTAAAGTGTTTAAATTCAGTTTTTTTTTAATACTAATATTCATTTACCCTTAAAAGTTCTTAATGCATAACATTTGATGATGCTTTATTTAACCTGAATCTAAGTTTTTTTATTCGAATTTTTTTAATGGAATGTGCAGTTGAGAAAAAAGAGCATTTCCAATATCCCCCTCTTTTGCTTTTGAAAAAGCTCTAAATCTGAAAAAGTTGTAACTTTCTTTGAATGGAGGGGGTGTCATAAATGAAAATATCGCACGTGATTGGTTGATCAAATTTGATACCATAATAATCAAAATCTTTCGACGGGCTCAAAATTTAAAATCTAAAGGCGATTGGAAAGCTGTAACACCACGTTAAAAAAACGTTTTATTAGTCTATCCTAAACCACATTTAATTGAATTATTCGCCTACAAAACAAAAACAATCTGTTAAAAAAGGTTTTAAAGTAGTTCAGTTTCCTATAAATTCCTGAATTCAATGATGCGGTTATTTGACCAACGCTAATTTTTAAACTTTACAAAATAAAACAATATAAAGTCACTTACGAAAACTATCTTAAGCCTACATTCCATACTTTAATCCCAGTGACTTAGGCTTATTTTTCTGAGTATCCGATTTTCCAATTTTACAGATGTTTTCACCTAATTAACTGCTTATTTTTTAACACATTCACAGAAGTTTTGCTGCTCATTTCATTCTGGAGTTTGAATAATTAGCTATTGGCGACGGTCTGGGATTCTTTCCTAAAGATGATAAGACAATACGGTGCGCGCACGCACTACTCCAACACAATTTGGATCAAAGGACAAATATGATATTGATCACCCGGCCATTGTATCGCTCTCCCCAACTGCCAAATCATCAATTTAGAAAGAGAAATTACGAACAGCTATAGAAATGGATTTCATAAGACAAGCGTGACACAGGGTTTGATTTAAAGTGGCAAATTCATCTAGGATAATGTTAAACTCTCTACAGCTTTCCCAAGTCTCAATCTTTTCTTTAATGTCAAATCCTGATTATCGGAGATCTTATCTCTTCCTCATCAACATTGTGCACGTCTGATATTTAAACAAGCACTTCGCATCAACTGATATTTGTATAGTAGTTATAAGTGTTAATTAAAGAGCTTAAGTCGAAGAACTTGTACGGAGAAGATATAAGGGCCAATTTTCATGTGGCATTTCTATATACGTAAAAATTAGGTGAAAGTGATACTTTTATACATATTATCATTGAACAGATAACGTGATAGTATTCAGTTTTATGCCGATCTAGGTTTCGTTTTTGTAATTTGCATAAAAATAATAAAAGTAATAAAGGTACTGATCAATTTAAAGATATTTGCCGGCAATGTTTATTCATCATTTTTCCCAACAGTGCTTTTTTTTTGTTATTATTCCAAATTAAGGACTTAAAACTAAAAGATCCGTTTTTCTTATTATTGTGCAAAATTTTATGATAAATAAATATAATCGGAATCTAAGCTAATTTGCCTTTCTACTATCAATAAAAGGTAAAATTACTTTTAATTTCATTATAAACTTTTTGTAAAACTGTTTTCAGTGAACATATGAAATTGAATAAATGAATATAAAGTTTTAAAGCATTATTAGAGACTTACTTTTTTTACTGTTATTCAATAATCTCTTGGGTAAAAAACTATTAACAGGTATTTATAGTAATCAAAAATTTAAAAAAAAATAATTATATCGGATGAGTCACAATTCCCACCTAAGTTTAAAAGGATTATACAAAAATTATACATCGAATATTTTACTTTACGTAATAAATTAATATTAGAAATTTTATTTGTTCAATGCGTTAGCAACGAGCGCGCATTTTACGTGTGCAGCTGACACTACGTCTGCTTTGAGGGTGTGGCATTAGAAGATGTAATTCCCTGATTCCCCGAATGTTAGGCTAAGAACAACAATGGAACTAGCAACTTTTTCCTTCCTCAATGAAATAGGTATACCACAAAAACAAATTGAAAGAAATGTTATATTCCACAAGAATAAATAATTTAAATAAAGCGTTCTGCATTCTAATTCCTCATAAATCTATCACTCCTTATCTACCCCTCAGCTGACCAGATGAATGGTCCTCTCGCCGTTCAAGCCCCTGTCCTCTAGCGTCCACCATGTAAAAGGGGGAAACCACAAAGATTTGTAGCTTACAAATTTTAAATTTTTTTTTGAGGGGTATCTATTTCATTGAAGGAAAGCAAAAGCTGATAGTTCTCAGCCTAATTGATAAGCTTTGTTTCCATGGCATTGGACTCATGTCGAATAATGACAATCGACTTATTCCATGACCAACACGTTCTCCAGACTTAACTCCCTGTGATTTGATTCTTTTTTATGAGGTTACATCAAAGATTATATGTTCTTATACTTCGTGATTTAACAAAATTACGACAAAGGATACTTGTACTTGTACACATACTAGTTTGATAATATGGGTAGAAATAAGTTGCAGCGAGTGTGTTACGACTTTGACTTCAGACTTGAAATCAATCCTGTCACCAAAGGTTCACATACTGAGCATTTCTGTAAAAAAAAATAGGATAATTCTTTGTCAAGTAAAGTAAAATTTGCTGATGTGTCCATAATATTTCGATAGTTATTTGTCTTTTAAACACACACTTAGGCACACCCTGCATAAAGAAAAAACATAATTATAAATGAAGTAGCAATGGTAAACAAGCAAAATGATAACGTTTAAATTAAATAAGTTAAAATAAATCAATTCGTTGAAGTTTTATTCCCTTAGAATCGGGTACTAAATTATGAGAAATAAATTTAAAGGCTATGCGATAAAATGTTTTGGAACAAATTTATTTGATTAATGAATTATTTAATTAATTATTTAATTAATTTTAATAAATTTAAATGACTTTCTTAATTTAGGCATTAAAATATATTTATCGTCTTTGAACAAAAATGATTAGCAATCATGGGTATTGTATGGCGAAGCAAGCTAGGAATATATATAACTCATTCATGCTTAAACTACTAATGTGCATGCAAAAATCAAAAGTAATTTCAGTAATTTTCTCAAATTCATAATTTGGTTTGTAAGAATTGCTTTTAGCGATTTCGAAGAGAATAATATTTCAACCAACAATCAAAAACTTTTTGTCTTCTGACAGCTTCAGTTAAATAATCTTCAGAAATTTTAAAATTAGAAAAAAATCGTTAATTCCTAGTTCAGCTTGAAATAACTTAGTTTTATGCAAGCTACCAATCACTTATGAAACTGATAAAAATCAGAAACGAGTTAATCAGTACTTATTTTCTAGCAAGAAAATAAAAAATATTAAAAAAAAAAAGAAACAAAATTTTAAAAAAAATATTAACATGATTGATTGTCTTGTTACTCGTTCTTACTACAAATGAAATCGAAACCGAATTCGAACAAGTAAGAAGTTAAGAGTCAACAGCAGCGCCTCCCAGCGACGTTTTTGAAAATTTTATCAATAAGCCGATTTTAACTGAATAAAATATTTCCGCTTTTTTTTGATCGCTCCAAATGTGGAACAAAACAATTTTTAGAAAAATAAATAAGAATAACTAAGTATGGAATATAAAAACCATATATATGAATATGAAGCTCTTTTAAGTCCTTTGCTGTTATACTTGTAGACTTTCTTGGTGAGTAAGTTAGGCATATGTTTGGTAAAAGTAGGTAAACGTTTATGAGTGAAAGAGATTTCGAATTCGTAATTTTTAAAGTGATTTATTGTATGAAATGATAAAACAGAGAGCTTGACAAATATTTGCTAAGAAATGGCAGTCAATGATTAACCCTTTAAATAAACTTTATTATTAAAATTTAAAAAATGGAGCAAATAGCTGTTATAATTATTAATTAGTTACTGTAGAATTATAAAAAATGCACTTTATATATAACGTTATTATGCTCTTCTCACTAAAACGGAGATTAGTTACATTAAATAAAAAATTACGGCTATTAAGAAATCAATGCTTTTACATTTATCCCATTTCCTAGGTATGTTATTAATTAAATGTTCTAAGGTGGAATTCTACTAATCATAATACATTAAATTAAACTTCTTCAGGTGAGAAAGATGGATGAGATTGAACTTCTTTCGAAGAGAAAGATGATTTCATTTGAATGACATTTTCCACGCTATTTTCATATACTTCTACAAAAACTGGAAATTATTCGAATGGCAAGTTTGTTAATGATGGTTAAATACTTTAAAAATTATTTCAGAGTTGCTGAGAAAGGATAAAATCGTTTTGAAAGTAAATGCATGGTAGTTTAATGTATTTAGTTAAATATCATTTACGTTATAGGTTACTGCCAAAATTGCTTCCGTTTTTAATTTTCTTAATTTTCTTGTAAAGAACTTATGAACTTTTTGCAACCGTTATTTACATTGTGCGGAGACTAATATCTTACGTTTATACTTTAAATTTCATGAAATGTTTCAGAGGAGTGATGTTTGTTTGAAAATTTTGCGTCACTTTGCCCACCTCTCCCAAATTGTTACAGACTTTCAATACAACTCTGCCTTTGTTGAAGTTAACGACAAAATGTGATTTTCGAATAAAAGGGAGACAATGATTGCTTTATCACAATTTTGAATTTTCGTGTCTATTACGCTGATTTTTCTACAATTACATTAATTGCACATGAAAATAGCACTTTGGAAATGGGAAAAAATATCAAAATTAATGAAATATCACAAGCAAGAGAATTTTTGGCATTGAAATTTCTTGTGAAAAAAATCATTGAAGCATGGATTGTCTGGATAATATTTGTAACATTTTGTGGTTTTTTTTTCTTTTCAAAACCAAATGCAAGCAGAAGTCGTTCTTTATTTCCAAAAAAAATAAACCCACGTATTATTCTAAAACTCCTTTCACAAAGAGGTAAATTTCTTTATGAGGAAGAAGAATTTTCAATAGTTTGTTTGAACAGCTTAAGTCACAATCCGTTTTTCATTTATTTATTTCTTAAACGGAAGGTACTGAACATCTCGTTCTCCGCTATGGAAGGTGCCGGAAGTGTTGCTCATTTCGCTTTACCTGATGAGCACATTGGGACCAACATTACACACGCCACACCATCACAGATACCCGTTTTTAGAGTGGGAAAAATTCACCCAACAGAAGACAACACACAGAGAGAAATATCCATGCTCTGAGGAGGATTCAAACCTGCAGTCATCTGCTTCGCAGTCAGGCAGGTTAACCGTTCGGCCACCTGGCCGGCGAGTCATAATAAGTATTAACTTATAGGATCACGTTTTATTAATTATTCCTACAACTAGGTATGATATATATATATATANTATCTTGTGTTTCATCAGCTAGTACACTGAAATAGCCTGCCTTTTTACCCTTTCTAGAAGTTTATCTTGAATTGTCTTACCGGATAATTCAATTATTTCATTTTGAATCTGTGGTATACATGGATAAAACACATTTCGGTATACATGAAAGGAATATTGGAAATTAGGATTAAAATTTCTGTTGACATTATTGGGATTGGGTTTAAAAGTATTGCTACTGATATGATTCACGGAAACTTTCGAGATCGACATAATTCTTTTCCAAATCTAATCGAGATCTAATTCTTTTCCAAATCAAGTATTTTATTCTGGAGTTTATCTATAGTATTATTTGGCGAAAGAAGCAGTTTGTAATGATTGTTCAGCCTGAATATATCTTCGAGCCTTATCAACCAGTGATTGGATTTTCTCTTCCAGATCAAAAATAAGTTTTTGTTTGATTGAGGGTGGCATCATAGATATAAATTGTAAGCCCAAAATTTGATCTAGCGAATCGGTTGGTACATTATTGTACGCTTTGGATGCTGCGACTTGGAGCTTATGGGCTAAACTTTTTATCGACTCACCCTCGAGTAGGCAAATGCCCTGAAAAGACGCGAGGGCGCCAGAACCAGACGTTTCTGTAGAGAAAAAAATTTTAATGCATTACAAGCATCCTTGAATAATGCATTTTTACATAGGGGAAATTGAGCGAAATATTTTAAAGCCGTTCCCTCAAGTTAAGATTTTAGGAAAACCAGCGCAACAGAATCATCTCAATTATTCAACGTTTTTATGTATTCTACTTGCGACAAAAACCACTTTACATCTTCATTGCCCGAAAAATTTTGGATGTTTATGCTAGAAATATTTTTTGATTTAATGAACTCACTTTGATTCGCATTACTTGGGTTTTGCAACCCCTCTTGGATATTGTTACCATTCATTATTTGCTTGTGATTGCGAAGTAACATTAAGTTAACAAAACAATTGTTTATGATAAAAGATTAAGTTAAAAATTAAACCTCACTCATAATCAAAGAAATAACAAATAAATAATACTCCTATCATACAAATAAAACAAATATATGCATCATTAAACCTCATTATTGAGATCACCAGTAAAAGCCTTGTAATATAAGTATATACTGAACATATAAAAATTAACCAGAACATATGATATATGCATATGTAAATGACAAAATTAAAAAACGAGCGGCACCAATTAAAGTTTTAAGTTTAAATATTAAATAGTGCAAGTTCGGAATTAAAAACAAATAATAATTGTTAAGATAGAAAAAAGGTTAATTGCAAATGACTTATAAAATTAATGACTAATACTCATGCTTGAGAGACAATTGATTATAATTTAAGTACATGAGATCTAAGAAAAACAATAAAAATTTGTGTATGTGGCAAGGCAAACCCACAAGAATGCACAAGGACTTGAAACAAATTAATATTTAAATGAATAGAGTAAGGTTAAATATTATACGTTAAATTGCGTTAAATAGGCAGAATAGTGGTGGTCCAGCATTGTTGAACACCGAATAACCCAATAGGTCCATTGGGTCAAAATTTAGAAATAAGTTAATAAACAAAAACAATTAATATAAATGATAAGGAGAGATGCATATAAAAATATAAGGAAATAACATTCTTGTAAGTTTGAATATTATCTGTGCTAACTATTAAGAAAAACAACGACTACTCACCCTACATGATGATGACACAGCGATTTGTAGCGATTGACAAAGCAATGATGGATAAACACACACACAGAGAGTTCATTTTTATGAAATTCATTTATTTATTTCGTATTGCTACCACCAACGGTAAAGGGTTCATCAACAAAATATACGTCACACAAGCTCAAATGCCTAGACATTCTATTACACACAATTTTTCTCATAAAAATAAACACAAATCTTCAAAATAAAAGATACCCTTTTTGCAAGGTATATTGAAATTTTCACATCAATAAACCAAAAATCTTGTCATTAAAGTCAATGAGGGAAAAAAAGGGGAAGGACACCTTAAAGAAAGGCCAATGAAAAAAAAAGTGGGCTGTTCAAAATTTAACCTCTGAAGAAACCATTGGCCGATAGAAGAAACTAGCACCGGACAGTACGACCAACACGTGGTCACGGCACCCTCGTGTGAACGGGGAAGCGAGGTTAAAAAGGCTAAAGGTGAAAAATGACGAATTCCGTCCAGTACGCAATTAAAAGTTCGCATACCGTGTGAGAAAAAAAGGGAAATGTCACGAGGTGAAGGGGACAAGACAGAAAATCTTATATATATCTATTTCTCACGGTTAACCAGCGGATGCAGCTGCAACCAAAAAAGTCCATAGTCCTCCCAACTGAACGTTAAATGAATTTAAGAGCAGGAATTCGTAAAAAGTAAATTAAGAGTTTAGATGATAAAAGTAAAGCAAATTAAGAAACCAAAATTAAAGCAAATTAAAAAAAAACAAAGTTAAAGCAAATATTAAGAAAAACAAGAGTGAAGCAAATTTAAAAAAAAAAAAAAATTATATTAAGGAGAGAATAAACTTGTGATAATTAACATTATCACAATTCTCCACCTTCTCCCAGAAAAATTATATTCCTAACGGGAATAAAATTTTCATTTTTATTATTACATATATCAACTGAAAAGTAAATGGAAGACAAAACGATTTATAAATTGAGGCACGTTCCTGCAGCAATTATTGGTGTATACAGGTGGAAAGTTTTAA
The DNA here is from genome assembly GCF_043381705.1 of Parasteatoda tepidariorum. NCBI lineage: Eukaryota > Metazoa > Arthropoda > Arachnida > Araneae > Theridiidae > Parasteatoda > Parasteatoda tepidariorum. Next base: position 99,118,453 of record NC_092204.1, on the reverse strand, counting down.
TACATTGTTTTCTTTTATTTTAAAGTTCTTTCAAAAAAGTTCATGTGGTTGCAAAAGAGAAATTATTTTTATTCCTGGAATAACATTTGTGGAATAACAGCATTGGGAAGATGAGATGATTGAGTGCTGGATTACATGTTAGTGATACAAATCAGATTGTTGTTGTCACTGCCTAGGCAATGAGTGGGTGAGTAGACTGGACAAAAATAGAAAGCATAGATAACAAGCCACATACATAAAATAAATAAAATTAAAATATCTATAAACACACATTTTGCTCTAAAAGCAAATGAAAAAAAAATTGTTAAATTCAAATGAGCAAGTGGATAATTTGTCATGTTGCTGAGACTGTATACCAACAGTGCATTAAAAACTTTAAGAAAAATTTTACCCTTATTAAGTAACAAAAGAGGTTACGATGCAAAAAAAAAAAAATTTTTTTTTGGAAGAGATAATTTTTAACGAAAATAAGAACTATATATCTTTTTTCACTCAATATACTAGAACAAAATATTTGATAGAATAATCCACAAAAAGAAAATTAAACAGCTGCTGGTATTTACCAACAAAATGATTAAAATATAAATTTTGAGCCAAGCAAAAAGTTGGTGGGGTAGAATGGCCAAAATCAAATAATGCATATGAAACAGACAAGGAGATTGTGAGGCGCGTACACTCAAGAATAGACAGGGGCAGTGATGACGTATTTCACCCCGCCTCCTTCCAAACGCGTTCCAAACATTTTTTCGAACGAACCATTTCAATGGCATTTCCTATGTGAATTTAAGACGGCAAGATTTTTAGTTCATTATTGAAATAAATAAATTTATATAGCGCTTCTAAGGGACATATTCCTAATTTATGTAGTTTTCATAATAGATTTTACGAGTTAAGTGCATTAAATGCTATAAAAAAAGTTTCAAAATGGTTATCTTTAATTTTGATGTATAAAAATTTAAGCGTCTACTATTTTTAACTCTTGTTTCATGTTTATAATAATGTCTTATTTTATTTAGAATTTGTTACATATTCTTAACCTACATCTAATTATTTTCTTTCGTTATGGAAAGGCATGCATTGTTTAAAAACGTTCAGAAATTAATTTTTAATCTATAATTAGATTGTATTTATCAATACTAATGTCTGTTTATTAAATTATACCTGATGATTAAATTTGTAGTTATTGTAAACTTTGTTTGCTTAAGATTTTCTGATTATTGCTGCTAATTCTCATAAGCTTTAGTTTTTAACTATTAAATAGGAATAAATTATGAAACTAACTTATTTAATATGTATACATATAGTTAAATCTGCACAGAGTTTTAGTTTAAACTCAGATTTATTTTGACTTGAGATTTTTTCTTGTTTGTATTTGTCATCATCATTATTAATCAGTTTTTAACAGTAGTTTTATGCATTAATTCTTTGAAAAATTAAGATACCTTATTATTAGATAATTATAGATTATTTCTTAACGTAACTAGTGTAGTGCTATGTTAAAGTGTAGTGTTATGATAGTGCAGTGTAGTGCTATGTTAAAAGGGTCAATACTATGTATAGTTTCCAGAATTTTAATATATAGAGTAGCTAAATTATTTTAAAATTTCTAATTTTCATTTTAAAATGTGAGAGGAACAATTATTTTAGGTGTTATATATGAATTTATCTTAAAATCTCATATTCTTATTTTATTCTATAAGAAAGTGCAACATGAATTTTTTTAGAATTTTTTAAAACCTACTTATCCCATACATAAACTTTTATTTAACATTCATATTTATTAATCTATGTATTCACATAGGTGTTTAAATTTTACTTATTTAATAATATTAATTTCACATGCGTTTCAAATAAATATAATTCAAATTTTTAAGAAATTTTTTAATTTAGAAACTTAACTCTTTTTTAATTAATGTATGTATGTATACATATTTAGTTATACAGCTTTTATATTTGGCAAATGTTACTGTTATCACTTTTTATGGAATAAAATTTGCATTTGACATCCTGAATCAAAATTTTTAAATTACCTTCATAGTAATATTTTATTTGTTGCAGTGCTTTGGCTTATGTTGAACGTAACATTCAAGTCACCATTATCCAAATGAATTTTTAATTTCATAATACTAATACCTACAGTTTAATTGGTTGTAAATATGTTTTAAGACCTGTCAACTCTCAAACTTTTGTTTAAGTTTCATATTATTTTTTATTTCCTATCATTTTAGTAAATTTACCAATAAATTTGAGCTATTTTAAAAGCTTGTATTTTAAATGTTTTATAATTTTCACAAATTTATCTGACTTTATTCATGCTCCTTACATAACTTTTTAATTTGTTTTAAAGTTTTCATAATTATTTACAATTAATAAGTTGTCTCAATATTATTAAAAAAAATTGATTTAATATAATATACATATTTTAAGAAAAATTAAACATAAATTAGAAATAACATTTTCCAAATTATAAAATTCACAAATTTCCGATTTCCAGATTATAAATACAATTTATATGGTAAATATTAAACACAAATTCTCCCAATCATATATACGAAAAGTTTTCATAATCATTTACAATTAATAAGCTACTCCAATTAATATCATAAAAAGAGATTAACATAATATTAATATATGCAACACTTTTTCTTGCCATTTCAGTGGTTAAATTCGACTCTATATTAATATATTCAAAGATTTAGTTAACCCACTTTTAACTACATGAGAAACGCCATATTGTTTGCTCCGTTCAAATCAAAGTTTGGAACGAGGAGAGCTAGTGACGTCGTTGATGACGTAGGACTAACCCTGTTTATTGCACTCGTAAAAGAAAACAACTCATGTAAACAGGATTTACATGACATCAGATATGTAAAATGTTATATTAAAGTGACAATGCTAAATCTATGTGTCAAATAGTTCAATGTTCTCTGTCATATCTTCATTTCTTTACGTATGACCAACCAATAACGTTAACCAAACATTAGTATCATGCTTACTAAATAGTCTGTTCACTGTATCGAAGCAAATGTAACCACTATTACTAGCCCCTTTATTACCACTACACACTATGAACACTATTGTTCTGAAGACCCAGCTCATACGAAGTGGAGATCATCACGAAGTGGAGATCATCATTCGGAGGACAGGTATTTCAGAACATTCCGTATATGTTCCTAATACCAAACAACGGACAGCGTCATCCCGGCAGAAGACATGGGAAGTGTCTATCAAGGAGGCATGAACAAAATCTCAGTTGATTCATGGAGCAGACATGTTATGTGACACTTTCTTGTTAACATCATCATCTGTATATAAGTGAATTGATGCGTTGAGGCAGATTCCTTCAAGATTGTATTGTGGTTAATTAATGGTTAGCGTGGTTAGTTAATGGAATGAACGTTGCAACATGTAGAAACAAATTGTTGATGCGTGTTCTTGAAAACAAACATAAATATGGATTCATCATCCACTTTAAACACTCTGTGACTGAGTCACGTTATGTGTTGAAATCATCAAGGGATAACTAATGTCCCTTATGTGCACAAGACTGATGAGAGACAAAATTAAATTAGTGTGAAATATTTTCATACCATCCACACTTAAATACATTTATGATGGAGAGCAAAGCTTGAGTGTATGAATCGGTATACATCTCAACAGGGCTATACGTTTGAGATACAACACATGTATTAAAAAATGAAAATTGTGATTAATTATTTACTCATGATAAATACAAAACACAAAAAAAATAATATGTACACCGAAGTAACATTAAAAGAAAAAAATCAATTGTCTCACACGCGACAAACCAGTACTGGATTTTTTTTTCGTTGTGGCGAATGGGAAAATTGAGAAAAAAATAAATTGATAAAATCAATTTTGCATGAAACAAGAATTTGTGTGAAATAAATCACGCGAAAAAATTATTTGCTTCCCCCCAATAATTATGACCTTATTTTTTTTTTAAAGCAAAAAAAATTTAATCCTTACAAAACTTATTTACTAAGTATTTGCTAACAGAGCTGTCAATGAATCATAACAGAGAACAGTAGTTTTATACATTGAGCAAAAAATGACAAATTTGTCTGGTGAAATTATGGGACTACAGGAAATCACTTGTTTGGCAAAAAACAAGAAAGAAAAAAAATGCTTAACATATTCCACGTTTTTTTTTAATTCTATTTAAGTATGTATACTAGGAACTGTGTAACTAATTTTAATGGAAATTGTGTTAATACTACTCCTATTTTTTTTCTTTAAAATTACAATTGAGTTAGGGAGAAATACAATTGACACGAGAAGGTAGAAGAGCAACTGGTCTTGGAAAGAAAACGAGGAAAAATTAATGAACCAAATGATGAGAAAAAGCAACAAATCTCAAGAAAAATTTTAAACTGAGAACGTCTTCTCATGGTAAATGACCAGCAAATACCAAAAAAAAAAAATTAAAAAGAAATCTGGATTAGAATGAAGCAGTATATATATTTCCTCTAGATCAGTGTTCCCCAACCCCCGGTCCGTGGACCGGTCCGTGTATCAAATAGTACCGTGCCGCCCATTTCATTGAAACTGAATTTAAATTCCTAGGTTTATGCCCCAAACTAAAAATATTTGAGTTCCAATAAAAAAATTTTTATTTAAAAAAAAAGGGGCCCCCGAATGTAGTGACATTAATGTTTTAATGTTTTAAAAAGTAAAAAAAAAAAAAAAAGAAAACCACCGCAACTATTTTCTCTTTCAATTAGTTTTAATTAAAAAAAATTAATCATCATAACTGTAAATATCATAAATAAAACACGAAAGCGATGCGCGAAATTTACATCGGAACTAATGAAGATCTTCGTCTCCTCTCTCGATCCTGACAAATTGATTTAACGTTAAAATGCTAACGTGTAACTGTATTTCATTTTGAAGGCATGTTCAAATACAATTAAATCAAAATTAATAAATCAAGATAATCTAAAATATAAACAATCAAGGTCCCCCCCCCAGTCGACCGTGGTAAAATTATCAAACGTTGACAGGTCCGCGGTGATAAAAAGGTTTGGGAACACTGCTCTTCTAAATGAAACTGAAAGACTATATCTGTCCCATTACATTGAAAATATAAAAACATATATACGGTAAACAAAGCTATTTTTATATTCTGTCTTGCCGTGGTCATGGGCAAATCAAGTAAATGAAGTTGTTATTTTAAAGCAGTTAATATGTTCAAAATGAGTATCAAATCTTTCTGAAACTAGTAATAATAATAATTTGTTTTTGACCTTGTTTTATCTCATTTGATAAATCCTAAAACTTTGTCTGCACAACAATGTTGCGTATTCTTTGACCCTAAAAGCTTTTTTTAACTTTTGATCTATTAGTATAACCGACATGGAAGAGATTTTATTTGATTCATCGTAAAAAAAAAAAATATTTCGAAACAATTTGTCACTTGTCTAGATAGCCAAAAGTTCTTCCTCAGTAAGTTCTAGATTGTGACTCACTCCGAGTGTAACATATTAACTTCAGATATTCATATTGGGTCTACATCCCATTTTTAAGACAATTCACTCCATTCCCATAACTATTTCTGTATTCTGCAAAACTTATTAAGGTACGTGTCTCAACCATGCTATAAAAAAGTTGAGTCAGTAATCATAGGTCTGAGAATTGATTTTGTTTCTGCCATACTTAAAACTTTTTTTTTCCAGTAAATTTCATACTCGTTTAGTTTCGGCGAAATCAGTTATATGACCTGAAAAGTTATGCAAAATTTCAGTTTCTTGAAATTTTAAGGTTACGGCAACTATACACCAAACATAATGTTTCATTTTCTAAACAGTGCTCATTAGTATGTATTCACAGAAATATATTTTTTTGTAGTTCACTCATAGAACTAGTCGATTTTGACTATTAAAGTCTAAGAAAACAGCTTTTTTTAAATGACTTTTAACAATAAATTTTTAAATAACCTTTTACCTTAGATACTAAGGTCCACACTGAAAGAATTGATGGCTTAATAGTTAGTATGAACGTAGTAGAACATAAAATAACTGCCAGTGTTGCGATTCACTTGTTTCAAAAATATTGCCACTTGAAAATGATGTGTTTTTCTCAAAATTGCACACGATTTGCAGTTTTTTACCCAACATCAGGAGATAAAAAATTAGCAAAAAAAATCTATTCTATTTTACAAAAAGAACAAATTCTGAAAATTTCATTTCAAATATGAAATTTGTAGCTCTGTTTTACTGCCCCCCCCTTAAAAAAACTGAAATTTTGCTGGAACTGAAAAAACTTAAAAACTTTCTTTTAAAATGGAAATAAAATGAAATGCGTGTAGCTCCATCTTGTGACAAAAAGATTTGCAATCCTCCCTTGAATTGGTACGAGTTCAAAATCTTAAGGTAAACATTCTCTCAGCTCTAAATGAAAGATTGGGTTCTATGGGATATATAACTCAGGGGTCTGTTTAGAAGAAATTTGGGTCCGTTTTAACGGACCCTTCACAAAATATTCTAACTTAAAAACGGACCCGTCACAAAAGAATTTATATTTTAATCGGACCCTTCACAAATTTGTTTATCTTCATTATTGTTTTGTTAATCGAATAAATCCTTCCCAGGAAGGGGGGGGGGAGAGAGACAGATGTAAAAGAACTATATTTTGTCTTCGGCAGACTATTATTCTTTTATTCATCCGAAATGAATATTCTGTTTTCAGCAGTATAGGCTAAATACCAAATATTTGTATGTTGCATCGCGGATTTAGTAGCTGCAATTGCTGTTTATTTTTTAAAATTTAATTTCTTTAATTATAATTTTACAGTGTTGAGCATAATCTTGTACGTCATTACAATTTAAAAACTCATTGAAAAAGTTTTTTTGCAATAACGGACCCTATTTGCACAAATTCACAAACGCGGACCCTGGTTGAAAGAATGTGACTTAACGTTTATTTTATATTCACAAATTACGAGTAATTTTTTCACAATTTTACAAAAACGGACCTTTCACAAAATATCTGGACAGACCCCTGTAACTGCACTGGACGTTTATATTCAGAATGACGCAAGATCTTACAGCTCTATTGCTCCTTTGAAATACTTTTTACGATTCTTAAATCCCATAGCAAATTCTAAATTACTTTTGAGACTGCGATCATTGTTGTTTATTCTCTAAATTACTTTTATACAGAAATATTAAGTAGAATAATCAGTTTATTTTCGTCTTGAGATTATTAAATACCGATTTTAAAACTCCTAGATTTAGGTAGTCTTGAAGTCAATAAGAAATTTTAGTTACATATTGGCATGAGGGAATCTAAAACAACTGATGCTGGTTATTTTCATGATGCCAAAAGAACTATAATTTTTTTTCCTCCATGCTATGATACTTTCTGTGTTAAATATAGTAAAATCAAAATTAAGTTTATATTATTTTATTGTTCTTTTCTTATAAAACTTGCGTTTATCATAAGAAAATAATGTAAACCTTTTTAATATTTCCCGTTTGCTTGTGAAAATATAAATGTAAACTAGCTGTTTTAAAAAGTGCCTTAACTATCCAGATTTTTTGAATACGTCCAGATTTTTAAATTGACAGTTTATTTTCAAAAATTAGAAAGAAAATTCCATTTTTTGAACTATAAATTCTAAAGATATTGCATAACGACACACAATACTATTTTTAAAATTTTTTCTTTAATATTTTTTACTTTCTTATATAGTTTGAATTTTATTTCCTTTCAAGTGATTCTTACATCTGTATTTGTTATCCCCTATTTGAAGTAATTTATGATATTCTTCACAATATTTTTTGCCCGGATTTATATTTTCAATCATTTATTTTTCTTCAACTAAATAAATTCCACTTCTGTCGTATAGATGACGCCACGATAAGAACTATATCCTTTGATAGCTTTGCTTTCTACTTAATGTACAGACATTTTTTTCAGCAAAACTATTACGAGTAGAACTTGATGGGTTATCTGTGTCGCAGACGTTATACAACGTGAAGTAAAATGTTTTATATTTCTCAGTGCAAGCAAACATAACAATACGTAGAATATCCTTATTGATACAACAAAAATATGAATTAATAAAATACTCAATAAATTCAAAATATATTTTTATTCAAAAAATATTTTTATTAGAAAAAATCTGTAAAAGGTATTATATGTCAATAACTCTCTAATAGGCACTTTTGTCAATACTATGAAAACATATGTAAGAGGACAGTAGTTACAGGGACAAAAGTGACAAAACCTGAAACAACAGTATTTTGCCTATAGCTAGTTTGAGATAACAATCTTAATAGGTATTTTTTAAAAAAAAATTTTTTAGGGTAGTAAACAATAAAAGTGAAATGCAGAATTCGTATGAACCAGACAATGCTGAATTCGAGCCTGAATCACCTCATTAGAATGTGAGCCCTCTCTACCCTGAGCCACCCAACATGTTTTTTATCGTATCATCGTCGTAGAACAGCCGACCCAATTTTTAGTTAACTAATGTTCAACTTTGTAGCCTTATAATTTTGAACCCAATCCAGTAGACAAGGGTGGATTAAGTCTTGAGAAAAGTTTGCCTACGAATACCTTTGTAAGAATTTTTCCCTCATTACATGGAGAGGAAAACCACGAGAAACTCTCTCTGTTATCATAATGGTAAGGATACTCTAACCCATGATCCGTGTACCACTGAAGATATTTTACGTCAGCACTTTGGTCTGAGTAAACCGGGCATTTATTTCTTAACGACCAGCCATTGCTGAGATTTGAACCTGGGGCACCTCATTTGGATAATTTTAATAATGTTTTTTCAATTATGAGATTTAGGGTACATTATTAGCGCGCACACAAGATTATCTTCAAATGCATTCAACGTATGAGGATCCCAAAAATTAATTTTAGAAGCACAAGCTCTGTTTAAATTAATTTAATATTCGTATATAAAAAAAAAAAAAATCTGAATTCTCGCGCTTTTTCGGATAGTTTCGGGTTTTAGTTCCTTAAAAAATTTAATTGGATATCAATTTCGGATACTGAAGATCGAAATATTTTGTTTTAAATATTCTAAAATTATTTCAAAACATTTTGCGCCCAAATATTTATAACTCAAGCAAATGTGCTGCCATCTAATATGTATTAAGCGAAAGATTTCTTACTAATAAGTGTGTTAGGCTTGAAAAAAATTTAAATGTTAGCTTTTTTACCACTAGCATTCCTGTAGATGCTGGAATAACGTATTTTAAAGGAGAAAAATTTACTATCAGGTGCCCCTCTTTTTTTGAAGATGTTTTACTTTTTGACAAAAAACAGGGAAAATGACTTAAAAGTGAGATTTTTTAGTACTGAAATCCTTAGATTGAAATGATAAAAAAAATCTAAGATTATACGTACAGTAAACGCGTCAGAATAAAAATTTTCCAATTTAAGGGGCATTGTACCCTTATTACCCTCATATTATTGTATTTTAGTTAAGTAAAAAGAGGAATCGAATAAATAGATTTGAGATAAGATTTTAATTATGGGGGGTGGGGTTGCAATAACAACACGAAATCCCCTTCACAATGGATTTCAGAAAATTCAATCTGTTAATTTCTTGTTTTTCGAATTGATCACACTTTCTGTATTCTTATGGATTGTAAATCAGGTATTTCGTCTTATTTTATGTTTGATTATATATATATATATATATATATATAATAACAGGGCTACATCCCTGTTATCATTGTTGTATTCATCTTTAATAATGCAGTCCTAAGCCATGATACGTTTTAAAAAGCTTTATTTAAAGATAGGCTAGTGGTTATAACAGTTCACATCCCCACTCCACAAGGGAGGGTGGTTCCGATACTCCGGATGGTTCCGACAGATGTTTTATGGAACACGTTATTCAGCAAGAGACATGCGAAAACCATCGTTCCCGCATTAAATACTGCAGAGAATGCCCTTAGAGAATGATGTAATTAGGATCCAGTCGTACAGTCCGCAAATAAAAAAAGATATCACCCTGAATAACTTTCGTTCTAATGATCGGATTTTCACGAACTAAGTGTCAATCTTAATGGTTTCTGGGGGTGACCTCAAATATGCTAATTAATTAGTGCTAACTTATAATTAAGTTACGAAATCAGACACAAAAACGTACTTTCTCTGAATAAACATATATTTTTTACTTGCACTTCAGAAT
>NC_092204.1:99089095-99106437 GCF_043381705.1 Parasteatoda tepidariorum | reverse complement strand
CAATATAGAAACATTGGTAAATACAAAACATGTTTAAGACATGATTAAAATTGGTAAAATTAATAATTGTTATTGACAAATTTACACTTGGTCAGGGATAGTAAATAAAAATTAATTGGGTATAGGGAATCACTATGACGAAAAAGTTGTAAACTTAAGGAAAGATTAAATTGTTAAAAGCATTTTTGGTTACAGCAGCAGATGATATGGCCAGGGACTGTCCAGTTGATGATATTGAAGCAAAACAATTGTCAGCCAGTAATCAAGCAAATCTAGTTAAGTGATGACCCTAAGCTATGTATAAACATGTAACAGAACATTGTACAAATATATGTGGATACTTAAGAAATATTAGTTGTAAAATAGTAAAACACAGAGACATGATAAAAAACAATTTAATGGCAAGCAAAAGTTAAGCACAAAATATAAATATAAAGCCCTAACATATGTAAGATAATGTAAAAAAGCATTGCAAGAACCTAAGTGGAATTAAAATAAAAAACTAATGAGAATGTAAACACTGATAAAAGTACCAGACAGCCGGAAATTAAAAAACTTAATAAATTCAGATAGATAATTGCATAGGCGTTTGCAATAAAATGTTTTTGACCAAGAATGAGATCGAAAAAATATTAAAATAAGTAGCCAAAGTTATCGAAAGATTCCACTTGTAATGGATGACACGTTAATATGGCGGTCTGATACTCTAAGCCTAAATCAATGGAACATGGGATTTTAAACACTCAAAAATGGAAAAATTGGCCACCCGGAGGCCGGAAAAGACTCACCAGGAATGCCTTGTGGGTTTACATGTTGAATTTAATTAACTTCGGGGTGAAATAATGGATATTTATTTCTTTAAGAAGATGTTTTTGTGGACTCCATTGAAGTTGTTGTTTCGTTAGTGGAGATCTAGATCAGCTTTTCTCTATGGTATACTGCCATACAAATCCTTATGGTTACCATTAGTCAATGGTATACTGCCATACAAATCTTTATGGTAGCCATAGGCTTTTGGGGTTTTGCCATACAAATCTCTATGGTAACCATAGGCGTATGGTATCTTGCCATATAAATTTCTATGGTAGCCATAGGCTTACAGGATTGTGCCATACAAATCTCTATGGTAGCCATAGGCTTATGGTGTTGTACCATACAAATCTCTATGGTAACCATAGGCGTATGTTATCTTGCCATACAAATTTCTATGGTAGCCATAGGTTACCATAGATTACCATAGGCTTCTCTATGGCAAATTTTCCTAAGGGTTTATTTTCGATAAAATAGGTATTTTAAAATATGGTATTTTAATATGCATTTTAATGAATATGGCATTTTAAAAGCATTTATATATATATATATATATATATATATAGTAGCGTGGCAGCACGAATTTGGTTTTCCAAGTAGGACCACAAATGCTCTATTGGATTAAGGTCGGGCGAATTTGGGGGACAAGACATGATTTGAAAGTCACTGGAATGTTCCTCGAACCAATCCATGGCGATTCGATCCTTATGACAAGGTGCATTATCGTGTTGGTAAAAACTATCCCCCGCAGGAAAAATTAATGTTCACATACATGGTTATGTTTACGTTTACATGGGGTCCTAATGTGCCCCATGTAAACGTTGTTCCTGGAAGAGAAACCATGAAAACCTGGGCAAGCTCATTATTATAGATTGAGGGTGGTCATAATATAATGGCTCTTCGGTGTATATGGTAGAATAAAAAATAAGATTTTGCATTCAAATTCCATTAAGAAGTTAGAAAAATAATTCTGCGAAACACGCGCAGATAGGTAATTTACAAATTTATTTTAAGATTAAGGCGATATATAAGATGTAAAGAAGTTTTAAGATAATTAAAAATGCTGATAATGCAATTTTATTAATATTCATAAAATATATATTCAAGAAATTGATAAATATATTATTCCAAATCTATGCATACGCGTGTATATTATTGAAATTGTATCAGTTATTGAAAAACAAAATAAAAAAATAATCACATTAAATAAGCATAATCTGGTGTATAATCATATTCTATCAGAAGCATGCTTTTATGAAACTACACATTCCTTGAATAAAGTGTTTTTAATTCAAAATGTTTTATTCAAATTTCTTCCCTAAATTGCAAAAAAATTATTAAGAAACATTGTATTTTATAGTTTGAAAGATATAAAAATAAAAAGATTAGCAAACGATTATTAGCAAAAAAAATATGAATGAAATTTTACGCTACGCACGCGAAGTCAAGTTTCTCGCAAGTTTATCACATTTTAATATTAATCGCCCCATTTAAGTATTTTTTCATTGTCGCCAAATTATTTTTTTAAAAATAATTAATTTTAATTTTTCTCAGCTTCTAATAAATAAAAACAGTTGAAACTTTAGATTTTTCAATTGAAAAATATGTAGATTAATATGGTATAAAAAAATTCATACCTTATAATTCAAAAATTTTTCATCCTCAATTTAATTAATTAATAAAAAATAATAATTAATTATTAAAAATTATTTTTTTCATGAAATTATCTTTGGGTAAATGAGTTTTATGAGTGGGTGTAATTTTTTTTTGAATTGCTTAATTAGCTTTTAAAATATGACTAAAAACGCAAAAAGTGAATTTAACATTAAGGCGTCAAAACTTTGAATCGCTCTCCTGCCCAAACTATGGGGACCACATTTCCCAGATTGCGGCTACCCCCCATATTTTGAAGATTAAGAATCCAAAAATGTAAAAAAAAATATCTGTTTATTCAGAGAAAGTACGTTTTTGTGTCTGATTTCGCAACTTAATTAATAGTTAGCGCTAATTAATTAGCATATTTGAAGTCACCCCCAGGAACCATTAAGATTGACAATTAGTTCGTGAAAATCCGATCATTAGAACGAAAGTTATTCAGGGTGATATCTTTTTTTTTTTTTGCGGACTGTACATACCTTTGTAACTCTACGCATTATGGAAAATCATATACTGCTTCCTAATATGGAAGTGAAAGAGGGACAAGATTCTAAAACCCTTAGGAAATTTTGCCATAGAGGAGCCTATGGTAATCTATGGCAACCTATGGCTACCAAAGAAATTTGTATGGCAAGATACCATACGCCTATGGTCACCATAGAGATTTGTATGGCACAACCCCATAAGCCTATGGCTACCATGGAAATTTGTATGGCAAGATACCATACGCCTATGGTTACCATAGAAATTTGTATGGCAAAACCCCATTAGCCTATGGCTACCATAGAAATTTGTATGGCAAGATACCATAGGCCAATGGTAACCATAGAGACCTGTAAGGCATTTATATGGCGCGTCACCATTCTCCTATGGCAACCATAAAAATTTGTATGGCAGTATACCATAGGCCAAGGGTAACCATAAAGATTTGTATGGCAGTATACCATAGGCCAATGGTAACCATAAGGATTTGTATGGCACGTCACCATTGGCCTGTGGCAACCATAGAAATTTGTATGGCAGTATAGTATACCATAGACCAATGGTAACCATGAAGATTTGTATGGCAGTATACCATAGGGAAAAGCTGATCTAGTTCCCCACCAACGAAACAACTTCTCCTATGGAGTCCTCAAAAATATCTTCTAAAGGAAGGAAATATCCATTTTTTCTCCCCTAAGTTAATTAAATTCAACATGCTATCCCACAAGGTATTCCTGGTAAGTCTTTTCCGGCCTCCGGGTGGCCAATTTTCTCATTTTTGAGTGTTTGAAATCTGATGTTCCATTGATTTAGGCTTAGAGTATCAGACCGCCATATTAACGTGTCATCCACTACAAGTGGAATCTTTCGCTAACTTTGGCTACTTATTTTAATATTTTTTCGATCTCATTCTTGGTCAAAAACATTTCATTGCAAACGCCTATGTGATTATCTATCTGAATTTATTAAGTTTTTAATTTCCGGTGGTCTGGTACTTTTATTATCTGTATCTTTTCAAAATATGTCGCGATTGGGTATAGGTTTTCGCTATGTTAAATTTTGCCATTTGTTAAAGCTGACTTTGTAAACTTTAATTAATATCTTGCTGTTTATATGTTTATCTCAAATTTTTATATTTCTTTCTCCCAACTGTTTCTGATTAAATGACATCTTTCTTTTTATTTTATTCCCTCCCTCTGATTTCATATAAATTTTTAAAGTCACATCACTTTTCCAATACTAATGGTGTTCTATTCCCCATAGCAATTTGTAAACAATCTCATGATGAAAAACGCCGGTAAGTGCTTGTCATCAAGCCAGATTCATCATTTCTTTAATATTTGAAATTTTTTAATTCTTTTTAACTTGTTCAGTGACAATTTTATTTTATTGCTGTCATATATCAATATCAAAGTCAGTGTTTACATTCTCATTATTTTTTTATTTTAATTCCACTTGGGTTTTTGCGATGCTTTTTTACATTATCTTACAAATGTTAGGGCTTTATACTTTTATTTTGTGTTTAATTTTTGCTTGCCATTAAATTATTTTTTTTTTTTTATCATGTCTTTGTGTTTTACTATCTTACAATATTTCTTAAGTATCCACATATATTTGTACAATGTTCTGTTACATATTTATACATTGCTTAGGACCATCACGTAACTAGATTTGCTGGATTACTGGATGACAATTGCTTTGCTTCAATATCATCAACTGGACAGTCCCTGGCCATATTATCTGCTGCTGTTACCAAAAATGCTTTTAACAATTTAATCTTTCCTTAAGTTTGCAACTTTTTCGTCATAGCGATTCCCTATATCCAATTAATTTTTATTTACTATCCCTGAGCAAGTGTCACTTTGTCAATAACAATTATTAATTTTACCAATTTTAATCATGTCTTAAACATGTTTTGTATTTACCAATGTTTCTATATTACGTTCTCTCTTCTAACTGTGCTTAACACAACTCAACATAAATTTTCTGAGTTTTATATCCCTCACTAGTAGGGGATCAACTAATTTAGCCTGTTTTCTATTCTATGCTTTTCATAGTCTAATACCATCTTTTTTATAGATAAAATTTTGTTCACATGCCACCACTGGTTGCACCGTTACATATTCAACTTTTGTCCCGTTTGGTCTATTTTAAACTAATTTCGCTTCGACCACCGGCCCCACTCTTTATCTTTTGAGTTTTAATAGTATTTTATTGTTTTAGTATTGTCTGTTTAATTTTTAGTTTAGTATCACATATCAAAATTTAAAAAATGTTCATACTCGCTCCGACCGTCGAACCATTATTTTGATTCGCTTTCTTTTAGGTTCCTCTAATATCTGGCGCTTATCTAACTAATTATGATACCAATCAATCAAATTAACGTTTTTTTTACTCGCTCCGACCTTCGGACCCACTTTCTGTTTTCTTGTTTTTTACAGCTTTAACAAATATTGGTTGCCTGTACTCAATATATTTTGTTCCTAATCAGCATAACCAATATTTTCCCCACTCGCTCCGACCACCGGACCCATTTTCTAACTGTTAGTACTAACCGTTTGAAATTTATTTGAATAAGACAGCATACAAAAAAGATTCCGCAAGTAAGACAGATGAAGTTTATCAAAGAAATTTTAAAAAAAGCTTTCTGGATATATATTTATTCTACAATTATTAAGTTTTGAATTTTTAATATCCATTACGAAAGATTCTTGTAAGTAATTATTTTTTGACGTATGGTAAAATATCAATGTGAAATGTTGCCATAGCTGTATGGCAAAGATGTACCATAACCTATGGAAAAATATTTCTTCTTGAACTGCAGCACATCTTAGTTTTATGGCAAAAATTTGCCATATAAGAAAATGCCATAGGATATTCCTATGGGGTTTTGCCTATGGCAAAATTTTGCTATACACTTTTGCCATACACGCATGGCAAAATTGTGCCGTACAAAAAAATGCCATAGGATATTCCTATGGGGTTTTGCCTATGGCAAAATTTTGCCATACAAATAAGCGCCATAGGATATTCCTATGGGGTTTTGCCTATGGCAAAAATTTGCCATACATGTATGGCAAAATTTTGTCATACGTATATGGCAAAAGTGTATGGCAAAACTTTTGCCATAGGCAAAACCCCATAGGAATATCCTATGGCATTTTTTTATGGCAAACCTATGGCAAATTTTCCTAAGGGTTGTTACTTATCTATTGAGGCAGATATAAGATTCCATGAACTGCATGATGCAAGATTCCATGATTTTAAAAATATTTTTTTTACAAAAATGTTTTACTTTTTTATCAAAAAAACAAACAAACAAAAGAACAAAAAAAAAGTTTGCTATTTTCTTTTCAAGAAATACATTTTTTTTTTTGAGAACTAGAAAATTCTGTTTTCCAACACCTTATATACGAAGACATATTAAGTAAAAAAAAAGGGGGAAAAAGTGTAGTAGGATTCCTTACTTATTTCAGTAAATATATCAAAGTTTAGTTCTTTTTTGAGCTGAAAAGATCGTAAGCAAATTGTTTTAGCAGTGAGGAGAAATTATACTTGTCCGGTAAAATCAAAACAAGCATGTCAAACAAAAATATCGCAAAATTCGCCGACAAATGTTTAAAATCCTCTTAGAAAGTAAATGCAAGATATTTTTAGAAATTATTTCGTTTTACAAACATATTTATCTCGAGTTCAAGTAAGATTCAATACAAAGCTGTAATAGAAATCTTGGTTCATCCGTATTTTAAAAATTGCGAAAACCTTATAATATAAAAGTTTAGATGTTTTTAATTAATAAAGTTAATAGCATTTATAGCTGAAACGGTCATTAAAAATTTGCAAATAAAAGATTGCCTTATTTCAGTTTATTTTTTAAAAATAGTTTTCTCTCCAGTTGCTTTTGTTTCTGATTAAACATTAAACATACGAGATTCTTTTGAAATTTACTTTAATTTTTCAAAATTATAGTTACTGTTTCTCACAAATTTCCTTTTCTCATTTTCTTTTAGGTTATTTAAAAAAATTTTGCCAAAATAGTTTAAAAAAATATTAAACAATAATGTTAAAACCAAGCTTAAAGCTCACGGCACCAGAATTTTGGAGGGAAAAAAATTCAATGTTTTAATTTTTGATTCATACTAGCTGAGTACCCGTTCTTTTTACAGGAGGAAAAATAAGTATCACTTAATCAGTACTGAGCAACACTACAAAATCGTGTACAAAACTTTAAAGCCGAAACAAATAATCCCCTGAACTTAATCTTCGAGGAGCTGTAAGAAATCTGTCACAAAAATGCACAGTATTATTGGTACAGCTATAATCAGCATCAAATTTACTCATAGAATGTTTTGTACCTGTTTCAGCGCAGATTTAGTACCTTTTTTTCATATCTCTTAAGCGAATTAGTAACAATCTCCATTAATTTTACCTTTTAACACATAGCCTATTATTTTACTTCAATTAGCAACTAATACCAAATTTAACATTGGCATCAATAATAATTTCAGTGTTTTATGTTTATCCTCAATGAATTAGTAACATTTTTTCATTAATTTTGAGATTTAAAACATAGCTTAATACTTTACTTCAATTAGTAATTTACCTAAATTAATATTTTTCGTCAACAATAATATTGGTATTTATGTTTATCTTCAACGAGTTAGTTCAATTTCTACATTAATTTTACTTTTTCAGATCAAAACTTATTTTTTTTATTTCACGCACTGTTGATTTTAAATTAAAAAATTCCGTTTTGAAAGCATGACTAAAAGCGAAAATAAACACATGATTTCAGATAACATAAGAAATATTATTCTGGTGATGTAGTTTGCTTTCGATACTACGATCACGATGATCATTTAAATAACCTTGCATAACAAATAAAATATAATTAAGTATAACAGCATAATTAAGTATAACGTGATCGTAGAATAGAAAGTAAACTACATCACCAGACTATTATTCTTAATGTTATCTGAAATCATGTGTTCATTTTTGCCTTTAGTTGTGCTTTTAAAACGGAATTTTATAAAACTAAATAACTTTGAATCAACGATAATTGAATTTTAAAAAAATTTGATCAGAAAATGTAAAATTAATACAGAAATGGAACTAACTCGTTGAAGATACTACGATTAAGTTGATCATTTAAACAACCTTGCATAACAAAGAAAATATAATTAAGTATAACAGAATGTGCAATAAACAACTTTTATGGTTAAGGAAATAAGTTGGCAAGCATTACTGTGTCATCTTTAAAATATTCGAAAAAACTGATCCGTCTATAGCTTATTTTAAAACAATGGCTTCCGCTAAGACAACGAGAAAATTCCCTTTTTAAAAAGTCTCTAAATACAAAATATAATTAAAAAATAAAAATAAAACAATGTTATTGAGTTAGATTTAATTTAAATCTCGTATTTTTAAAGTTTACGGTAGTTCCTCAATCATGTCACACAGATCGACACAATCTTTATTTACTTATATTTATAGATTATTTGACTTTATATTATTAGATTAAGTAAAGCACATTTTTAGTTATTTATCCCATAAAAATATAGACTAACTTTATTCATATGCCTTAATATATTCTGGCAGAATGCTGTTGCTTGATGATATTCAAAATTTTCCACAATAAATCTAGTTTCTCCAGTACTTATCTCTTCGAGGGTCCGTAAGAAATCTACTCTGAAAATATACAGTATTTGGCGCAGCTGAAATTGGCATCAAATTTACTCTTAAAATAATTAGTACTTATGTACGGATATATTTAAAACCTATTGAAACTGTACCAATTACCATGATTAGCCTATTACCAAAATGAAACACCAATAATTGGAAGGCGACTTTTTCGCTCTCTTAAATGAATTATTACCATTACTCCATTAATTTTGTTTTTTAGTACATAGCTCATTTTTTTACTTCAGTTTGTTACTACTTCAAATATTGATTATCATTGACGTCCATAATAATATTCGGGTTTCATCACGTTTCTTTCATGAATTAGAACCACATCTCCTTTTATTTTTCTTTACAATTAATTTTATTTCTAAAATTTCTGTCATCGTTGGTTTTAAATTATTTAATTTCGATTTTTTGTACACATTTTATTATTTTACTTCAATTAGTATCTATTAACAAAATTAATTATTATTGGCGTCAATAATAATATTGGCGGTTTTTTTGCGCTTATCCTTAAGGAATTAATATCATTTCCCTATTAATTTTGATTTTTAGTATAAAACTTATTTTTATTTTAATTACCAGTGATTTTAAATTATTTAATTTCACAGTAACACGTTTTAAAGGCATAACTATAAGCAAAATAAACGCGTGCTTTCATGTAACCTTAAAAATCATTAATCTGGTGACGCAGTCAGCTTATGCTGTCATGATCACGTTGATCATTCAGATAACCTGACACAGCGAACAAACAATAATTATGTAATACAGAAAGCACAACAAACTATTTTTTATTAGATTTATAATATTTAAAACATTATGGATGTTATGTGTTAAAAATTTATTAAATCTGAATCGCTCATAGTTTAGTTTAAAATATGACTCCCGCTAAGCCAAAGAGAAAATTCCGTTTCTTAAATATCTCTGAATTAAAAATCGAGCTTCGTCATTTGTTTGCAATTGTACATATGTAGCTTTAAGTTGAATTTCGTATTCTGAGGGTCTACCCACAATCTGGTATACAAACACATTTATTTTGTTGCATGTATAGATTTGTTAATTTCTTTTTTTATTATTCATTACTTTTATATATATATTTTCTTAAAGGATTCTTTGATACTTTTAAATACCGTTAGTACCCTATGTTTTACGATAAAGAAATATATAATAATTCATATTATATAACTATATTCATGCAAACTCTTTATAAGCTACAATATATGTGGACTAGAAAAAGTGTATTAAATTTAAACTCAGCTAGACTGTTTTTTTTTTCTTTGTTTTTTTTTCTTTTCTTGCTTTTAAAAAATGTACGCTGATTTTTTTAACGGATTCCTCGATAAAGTAAAGTATATATAAAGTATACACGTTTATAATTTTGTCTATTTTGTAAGTTTTGCTTTTTTTTTCAAATTTGTTTGCTTGAAGTAACTGTTGCGTAAGATTAAAACATTCAAGTATGTTATTTAGCCTATATCAAAAAATGCAAAGTATATATTTTAAAAAATGCAAGAAGTTTAGGTGCAAGATTGAACATGGAGCAACAGTAACAGCAAAACTGAGGGCATTACTAAAATTACTGTTGGAAACTGTTATTTTTGTGGTAATTTTTCATATTATTTTTAAAAATAACTTTTTTTTTTCTAATAAACTTTCTTAGTTAGTTTTACGCCAATCACTCACCTTCTTATTGCATCTCTGGCATTTACATAAAAAAAGAAGAAAAAAAAAACTTATGGGGTCAATATGACACCATTTGAAAGTTTGAATTTATATTTTGAATCTTCGTATTCCAAGATTTAAGAAATCTATTATTGGTGTAAGAAATTTATTCGCAAGGTGATAGAAATTTACAAGGTGTAAGAAATTTATTTTATTGTTAAAAAAGCTGAGTAACTAGTAAATTGAAAATTGTTGAATTGAAATTGAAAATTGTCCTTTGCAAAATATAGTAAATTTCAAATTCAGGATTTGATGCTCGTTTTTCTCTGATTTTCATTTGTCTTGTTTTTTGTTTCTCGTATTTTGTTTTATTTTAACTACAAAAAAAAAGAACAAAACAGAGAGAACGAAACAGTTTTCAGAAACTTGCATTTCTTTATTCAGTTACAATGAATTGTTACAATGAATTACAAATATTGTCATGCAGTACTTAATAACACATCACTTATTATTTTTCTTTTTACGCAAAAAAAGCATGAACTAATTTTATGAACATGCATTTCAAACTAAAACTTTCAAAATAATTGATACTACAGGTTGATACAGTAAGTACAGGTTCTACAGTGAATAAAATCATAAATAACGTAAGTTTATTGATAATAACCAATATCCAGATTGTCATGTAGTATTTCACATTTTATGGTTTCTGTGGTGATTTACAGATATACGAAGCATACTTGCTTTGTATAAACGCATTTTTACAATAAATTTTATTTTTTTAATTCCAATCTGGGGATCAACATTAATAACGTAAGTGGCAAGAAGTGAAAACGAGAACATTAGACGAGCATCATAGCCATTTCGTTTCCAGGGCGGATAAAATTTCCTTCATCTTCTTTATTCCTCTCATCATTACTATCTTCATCATTGCTGTCATCCGAGACTTCTAGAAGATGAATAGAAAGTAACTGTAGAATAAAATTGTTACTTTTCATTCGAATGAAAATATTTTATAGAAAACTTTAATTACATGCGGAGCATAAAAAAACTGTTCTCTCATTTACGACCTGTTTCTATATTTTCTTAAAAACTTAAAATAAATTTTATCAATAAATTACATAATAAACTAATGTAAATAAATATTATTATAATTGTATTTAGTTTGACTAATAAATATTATAAATAAAAGTTGTGTATATATTTTAATATTTAAAATTTTTATAAAAATATATTAGCGATTTTTAACATCCTCTTCGAGTTTTTTTTGTTAATGTATATTTCAATGTATAATTTCTTATTAAATGCTATACACCTTTTTTCATTTCATTTTTTTTCAATTTTTCATTAATAGCATACAAGAAATTGTTGCAATATTTTACACACATGACATTGTCACTCGCGAATTGGGCAGAATCTTTTTTTAGAGATAGTTTTTTAGGTCCGAAAATAATATCTAAAATTTATTTTGTCAATTTCAAAATCATTATCAAGTTATCAATTATTAAAATATTAAATTTTTACCTTGAATGAACGTCCAAGTTCTAATTATCTCGCAAACGAAGCACTACGTCATTTGTAAAAGTTTGCCTTAATTTTTAAAGAAAATGTCACTTAAATCAGAAATTTTGCGTTTTAGAAGCTTATTCTAGATAACGTAACTTAAATTAGTGCCAACTTTCAACTAATCATTGGACTAATAGACTACGAATTTTAAAAATGTAAATTTTATGTTTTCTTTACTTATTCCATACAAATTAGTAAAACTTAAAAAAAGTATTATAATATTTCAAATAAAGTATACACGAATATCTTGAACTCTTTGCAGACGTTAAAAATATGTATTTCACAAATACCACGTTGAAGTTTTTTGTTATTCGGAGTTTCTTAGATGGGTAGAAAGAAAAGTAAATAAAATAAAATAAAAAAAAACACCTTCAAATAACTAGTTATAAATGAATTGTGAGCGTCTCAAAACTTAGACAAATGCTTAGTCATCTAGGTTTAATAAATAAAATAAAAAAATTTATTTTTTTGAAAAATAAACTTCAGAAGCTCTTGAGAAGATACTATTTTAATCGCCGAATTGGAATTTATATTTTGAATGAAAGTACATTTTTTATTGCGCTTTTTAGCATCATCACTCATTTTTCTGAGATTCTTTCTTTTTTATCTGTTCAACATTATTTTTAATTTGCACTTATTTAAATTCATAACCTCACCATTAAAACGAAATTGTCAGTAATGTTTAAACATATTATTTCCTAAGCTGAAAAACTAAGTGTAAAAAACACCCGGCCTGATTTGCGAGTAATACTCCGCTTATATGCATGCATGTTTAAATTTTGTTGTGTAGGCTAAATTATATAATGATTTTTTTCCTGATTAAAAGATTATACTTGCATGAGAATCTCTTGTACCTTCTATTTCTAAAAAGATTGAAAAAGAGAAACTATTGAACTGCTCAAGCTAAAAAATAGATTGTAGCCGAAAAATTTATTTATTTTCAGAATACGTTTATATTTGTTTCCAAACCATTCATAAACAACAAATTACTGCTATAAAACATTACATTAGTACATAAAATAAAATAGTTTATTTCGGAGTTATAACTGATAAACTTTAGAATAAAAGATTTTAATATTTCAATATATTCAAAAGGTCTCGGGTCCCTTTAATTGAAATTAATGATTGAACATTTCAGACAACTGTATAACTATTACAACTAAGCAAAAACAACCAGAACTCTGAGTTTGAACTAATAAGATTTGTGATAAAATGTATAAAACTGCATTTATGCTACTTAATTAGTGCTGAAATGTAATAAATTAATAAAAAAAAGAATTTTTTAAAAAAAAAGAGTTAAAAGGAAAAAAAAAGAAGTTAAAAGCATTATTAGAACTTTTTAAAACAAACAATATCTAATAATGTATGTAAAAGTTGCTTGAAGACTTAAAGCTCGGAAAGTAAAATGAAATGTAATGGGTATTCAGAAATTATACGCGAAAAAATTTTTTATTTTTGAATTTTCCTTTTTATACTTTGTTAGACTTGACCATTGATAGTATAATTTTTAATGATTCAAAAATTATCTTTCTTAGTTATATTTTCAAGATATTAGAAATTATTTCAATTCTATTCTTGATACGTTTTTGAATGAATTGAAAACAAATCTTAATTACAATTAGAGTTTATTGCTAGAAACTGAAGTTACTATTCTTCTTTATTTTCGTTAGAGCTATTATGAATAATATTATATTTTTCCTTGGTAAACTATTGTAATTGTGTATAATTTTCATTCATCTTAGCTATTTATTTTTGCAATCTTTAATATAAATGAAATTATTTTTCATGATTTCATAAAAGTTCAATTTACAATTTATATGATGGGCTTTATTTAAAATTTGTATGGTAGATTATATGATACATTATAATAAATTTAGAACATTAATGTATTTTTTGCTGTAGTGTTACAAGAAATATGCTATTTCTTTTTTACGTATCCCATACATTTCGTAAATTTATATGCTATCGCAGAGACCATATCTAAAATATAAAAGTGACAAAGTTTTAGAAACGTAAGTAAAAAAATAACAAAAAAAAAAATTATGAAACTACAATAAGAAGAAAATATCAAATTGAAAAATAAAGTATGCTATAATAAATATAAAGAAACGAAAGTACTACTAAAGTAAGTATTGACAACTACTACTTAGTACTAAAGTACTAGATCGGCATCTAGTACCTTAAATAGAGGTAGAACATGAAATTTTTATTCGGTATATGTATTTGTTTAAAGAATCCGATTGTTTTTAGAAGATTTATCTTTAAAAAAAATATATTTTGGATAATTCGAAATATTTCGAATAATTACCTTTCCATTTATTTTGCTTTTTAGAACATAGCTTATTTTTATATCAATTAAAACCTATTACAAAAATTAATTAAACATTATTGACATCAGAAACAGTATGGCGATTATGCTTCTTCAAAATGAAAAAAAGTATGTTTTCTCTATTAATTTCGCGTAATTACTTTCTTCTTATTTTAGTAATAAGTCTTGCGAAAATTAATCAAGCATCTTTGGCATCAATGATAGTACTTTTCCGTGACACGAATTAGTACTATTTCTCCATCAAGTTTTCTTTTCAGCACAACTTACTTAATTTCCTTCATCGTTAATTTTAAATAATTTAGTTTTATAGTAACACGTTTTATAAAAAAAATAAATACGCGTTTTCAGATAAACTTAGAAATCTTTATTCAGTGATGTAATTTTCAAAAGTTCATTTATACTTAAGTTTATCTGACGTGAAAAATAAAATATTAAAGAATGTGCAAAAGACTCTTGTTTTTCGCAATGAGGACCATAAGCTAGCTGACATCAGCGAGGTTAACGGTTTAATTATTTGATGAAACATCTACAGAATAATTTAAAATAATAGCTAGTTGACATGGTAACATTGACAGCCAAGGAAAAAATATATTTTTAAACGTCAGACCCGAAAGATATAATAGAAATTTTTGAATTGGGGGCTGAAATTGCACCTTTCATCTACTGACCATATTTCAGGACGCTAGCAGGAATAACTCAGGAGACAGACACACAGACAAACTTTTAATTTTATTATTATAGATTTGGGTGTTAGCAAACAGGACTAAACAATTTTACTGTCTAAGCGAACCAAATTCCAATTGGGCACGTAGTTTTTATTCTTATATGTCCACTTGGGCATCACACATTAAATAAGAATCTACCCGTGAAAAAAGATTCAATATGATGAATAAAATTGAAACCCAAATTAGGAGCAATGTAATGCACAAGAGCATTGATGGAACAAAAAGTCGAATCCGTAAAGTTTTAATCCAACAGAAGAATATTACTTTTCGCGAAAGGAAGTTAGATCTCGATAATTCTACTATAGAGAACACTGCTACTTCATTAATCATGCTCTGTATTTATTCATACAGAGCTTAAACAATCAAAGAGTTATCCAAAACTACTTTGAAAATTTTATGACTGTATTACCTAATAAGTGTTGATTCAGTTATAATACTGTTAATGACATTTTTTGGACGTGTTGATCAATTTCGGATCAAAATAAAAGTACCGGCATTTTGGGGGCATCATCTGTAAAATTAGTTTTACTGTGAACTCCATTTTACCTTTAAAAATTATTTTTACCATAAAATATTATACTGTAATTTTTATAGGTATAGATGTGACTAATGTCATTAAAGTTATTCGGAGATTTTACGATAATTATTATTGTAAAAATGACGGTAGATCCGATTTATTTTTTCTTAACATGTCCCGGTAAAAATGGATTTTATGGTAAAAAGTACCGGACTTTGAGGGACGATACTCTTTCTTCTTCAATTGAACAAGTTTTGATGTGTTCAATCAACGTACTTCGATAATGTTTCCCTTGATTTCAATATTGCTTAATGTTTTTTTCCACATGCATATATCTCTGCAGCTCTTAAGTCTGCTCTTCGATGGCTCCGTGGTAATATAAAATGATGCTTTTTTATGAATAATAAGCTATTTTTATAACTGCTGTTAGTTTGTTACTCATGACAGTTAGG
Source organism: Parasteatoda tepidariorum (assembly GCF_043381705.1). Classification (NCBI taxonomy): domain Eukaryota; kingdom Metazoa; phylum Arthropoda; class Arachnida; order Araneae; family Theridiidae; genus Parasteatoda; species Parasteatoda tepidariorum. The sequence goes on along the minus strand of NC_092204.1, from coordinate 99,090,558 downwards.
TCAAGTTTAGCCTATATCTATAGCCAGCGTTGTCTACGCTTAGTTTGAAAATGTCAATGAAACGTCATTTGTGAGAAAAGCCACAGTTTTGGGAAAAGTGTTTATGGTCAATTAATATTTCAAAACTTGATCCAATGGTGCATTACTTGGGCTATAAAAGTTTTCAAAAAGTGAGAATAAGTCAGTGATTTTGATCATTTTCATCAAAATGGAAAAAAAATCGTCAACTTGGAGATTTTTGAAAACGATTAATAACATTCAAAATATTTAAGTTATTTGTCTGTTCTAATGCCCAGATAATTCTTCATGGCAAGATTATTTAAAGTTTAAAGTCATCGCATTGTTTTAAATGTAAGACACTTAAACTATGGCTTTTTTATTTTCCTTGGGGAGGGAGTTTCGAAAAACAGCGTTAAGATCCACACACTTTTTAATTTAAATTTTGGCGAAGAGCCGTATAACATTTATAACACTTTTTTTGAAAAAACCAACCTTCAATTTTCTGTATCTTAGCCGGGACTTAAGTGATGATATCAAAGCAGTGTGAGCATTCTCGAGTTTGGGGTCGTTGCTTATCCAATGCTTTCACAAAGCTGGAAACTTTAAATCTACTGTTCCAATTGAAAAAATAAATTATCCAAATTGATATCATGATAAAGAGAAGCAAAAGTAGCATGGTAGGAAAACTTTTCTGAATTTGCGGAGAAAAATATTAATTAGCATGTAGTAGAGGATATAAATTTGGTTTTTTTAATTTTTATCCTCACAAAGTTTTAAATTTCAATTTATTTCAATATTTTAGTATCTTGTATCATGCAGAAAGCAAAAGTTCTGTGCAAAGTTCTATGCGCATCATACAAATAAATGCTTCGAGTTTTTGCAAGTTTTATTTTAGCTCTAAATTTAAGGAAATAGGATAATTTTCTCAGAATAATATAAAAACCAAGGATAATAACATCTACTCAATATGAGTTGCACTATAACGCTTTATTGTAAAGCATTGTACGCCTCTTCTTTTTGACCAGATAACTCTTATCAGGATCTCAGATAAAATATTTCTGTGAACTATTTTTCATCTCTCTACGTAGGAGTTTTGAAAGAGAAAAATAGGTATTCAATTTTGAATGGTCCAGTTTCAAAATTCCAGTTCGAACTATTTGTTGAATTTGCTGTAAGATCTCGATTGATATACTAGAAATATTTATTGCAAAATTTCACCAGCATATGAAGCAGTAAGAACAAGTAAATATGGTCTGCCTTTCGAAAAGTAATACTATTGTTTTAACCCATTATCGCAGCGGGCTACGGTTACAGAGAAGAACTTCTATGATACAATTCTCTGAGCTTTTAGCACACAATAATACACACTGTAAGACTTTCAACAAATAACTAACTTGACTTTTATATTATCATTTAGCAGCCCATAATAATGATTGTCACACACACACACACACAGATATATA
>NC_092204.1:99073907-99088595 GCF_043381705.1 Parasteatoda tepidariorum | reverse complement strand
CAGAGCAAAAATCTAGAGAGGAACTGCAAAAAGCCTCAATGGAACATTTCTTAAATACAGTGAAAGTTGAAGGAGATGGCCGTTTTATAGTTAGTCTACCATGGCTTGATGGGCATTTGCCTTTGCCAGATAATTATGATTTGGCGTTAAAGAGACTGCAAATGACGACACGCAAGTTGAAAACCGACAAATTGTATGATGCCTATGAAGAAGTGTTCAAGGACTGGGAGAAGGAGGAAATAATTGAAGAGGTTCCAAAAGAAGACATGGGAATACCTTGTAACTACTTACCTCATCGACCTGTGATAAAGGAGAGCAGCACAACTAAAATCAGGCTCGTGTTCAATGCTTCTTCTAAGAGAAAAGGAGTTCCTAGTTTAAATGATTGTGTAGAAAAGGGGTTAAATTTGATAGAAGTAATTCCCTCAATGATAAATAAATTTCGAAGATATCAATTTGGTGTAACAGATGATATACGTACGGCTTTTTTGCAAATAAGTCTTTATGAAAATGATAGAAATTTCTTGCGATTCTTATGGTATGGAGAAGATGGACAGCTGAAACATTTTCGTCATCGAAGAGTTGTGTTTGGTGTTTCTTGTCGTCCGTTTTTGCTAGGAGCCACTATTCAATACTATTTGAATAATAAACTAGAGGAAGCAATGGGAGGGAATGAAAAATACCCTAAAGAGATTATACAGGAACTAATAAGCAGTTTTTATGTAGATAATTGCCTCACAAGCGTGAAAACTGAATCAGAGCTGAAGCAATTTATAGAAGTTGCTACTAATATTATGGCTGAAAGACAATTCGATTTACGAGGGTGGGAGTCTACTAACCCATCAGAACCTAATTCTAGTGAGACCAATATTCTGGGAATGAAGTGGAATAGACAAAGTGATACTCTGTTAATTAATATTCCTGATATGAGAGACACAAAACATGAAAAAATCACCAAAAGAAGCATTTTAGCTGCCTCACACAGAGTTTTTGATCCTATGGGGATAACTAGCCCGGTGTCGCTCAACACCTCCTAGAAGTATGAAGGCCTCAGCACGGATCAATTTAGTAGTCCGATGTGACGAAGTTAACTGCGCAGTTGATGAAAAATAAGAAAGATGTCATTACGTTCGGGGTATTAAGCTGCGCAGTGGTTGAAAATACGATCTATGTCATTACGTTTGGACTACTAAAGGATATTTATGGTAACCCGTGCAGAGGCCTACTCTTTTCTAGGAGGTGTTGTGTCGCTACGACCAAAATTATGGTTACAAAATTTGTGGAAAGCTAAAATTGGTTGGGACGATGAAGTTGACACAAAAACACGAGAAGATTTTGCAAAGTGGCTAAGTCAGCTTGAATATCTGAAGCACATAGAAATCTCAAGGTGGTTACATTGTGACAAAGGTTACGAACGCATTTCATTACATTTCTTTTGTGATGCCAGTAAATTTGCGTATTCCACTGTAGTTTTCCTGAAAATAGAAGATGAAAGCAATGTTCAAGTTCACCTGATACAGAGTAAAGCAAGAATCGCACCTAGCGGGAAAAAGGAAACAACGATTGCTCGACTTGAACTTCTTGGTGCCACAATTGCAGCTTTGTCCGTCTGAAACTGTTTTACTATTGAAATAGTAAAACAGTTTCAGACGGACAAAGTTCATTTCTGGACAGACTCAACAACTGTATTAGCTTGGCTTAAAAGAGAAGACACATGGGGTGTATTTGTAGAAAATCGAGTTCAAGAAATTAGGAAATTGACTCCAGTAAAAGCATGGAGGCATTTGCCCGGATCTATGAATCCCGCACACTTACCAAGTAGAGGTTGCTCTGCTCAACAACTTGGCAATTCGAAGTGGTGGGAGGGCCCTAGCTGGCTATATCTTTCCCACACGCAATGGCCTGCAGCAGCTGACGAAATTTCCGTTAATGAAGAGGAAGTATATTTGGAAAAAAGAAAACAAGTAGTTATTTCCATGGTAAATATTGAAGTAACGGAAATATGGTGTAATTACTTTTCAACATATAGCAGAAATGTAAGAGTAGTAGCTTGGATCCTACGTTTTGTCCACAACGTTTCACATCAGGATAAGTTGAAGGGAAATTTAATCTGTGAGGAGTTAACAAAGGCAGAAAGTGTGATTTTTAAGTCAATGCAAACAACGCATTTCCAAGATGATAAATTTCTCGCCAAAATACAAGCTTTTCGAGATAAAAGTGATATTCTGAGAGTAAAGACCAAACTTGTACATAGTGATGAGAATGAGAATTTCAGATGTCCAATCCTTTTACCTGCTAACAGTGTTGTGTTAGAATTAATCCGTGAAGAGCATATAAAAGCGATGCATGCAGGTCGTTCCATCTTACTCTCAAGACTCAGAGAGCGATACTGGATTCTTAAAGCTAAAAAGTTAGTAAATAAAGTTATTTCCAAGTGTGTGACTTGTAAGCGTCATCAAGCTAAACCAGTAGAAGTTCCTTTTGCGCCCCTTCCAAGAGAAAGAGTTACTCAGACAAAAGTTTTCCAAGTGTCTGGTGTGGACTATGCCGGTCCTCTGTATCTAAAATCGAATGAAAAAGCTTGGATCGTTTTGTTTACCTGTGCTGTGTACCGAGCAGTTCACTTTGAATTAGTACGGTCTCTCACTACAGATGCTTTCATTCAAGCATTCAGACGATTTATCGCAAGAAGAGGTAGAATATCGGTCATTTACTCGGATAATGGAAAGAACTTTGTAGGAGCAAACAATTATTTAAAGAATTTAGATTGGGACAAGATTGCTGTGTACTCAACCGCTCAGAAAATAATTTGGAAATTTATTCCACCCACAGCAGCATGGTGGGGTGGATGGGGGGAGCGGATAGTTGGAATGCTTAAGACTCTTCTGCGTAGTGTGTTAGGTAAATCTGTCGTGGATTATGAAGAACTAACTACAATTTTATGTGACTGTGAATCGGTTATAAATAGCAGACCATTGACCTACATTCACGATAATCCATCTGAATTAGTACCTTTAACTCCGGCAACATTTATATACGGGGAGGGTAGCAACAGCAACGAAACTCCCGATCTAGATCTTGTGAATCGAATCTCTATGTTGAAACGCGTAAAATTTTTGCAAAAATTACGTGAAGATCTCAAACAAAGATTTAGAAATGAATATCTTGCTCAGCTAGTGCACAAGGGAATAAGAAGGAATGATGTAATAAACATCGGTGATATTGTTTTAATAGGACAAGATAATGCTCGACGCATAGATTGGCCTCTTGGAATTGTCTTGGAGCTTTATCCTGGAAAGGACAGTATTCCTAGAGTAGCCAGATTAAGAACCTCTCAAGGAGAAAGGATCCGACCTTTCCAAAGACTTTATCCTTTAGAGCTATCAGCAAAGAACGATATGGATTTTCTGGAAAAGTCTTCAAAGAAAATTAACTGGGAAGTTGATAATATTCCCAAGTCCGTTGATGTGCCTGATAATTTGGAAGTGAATTCTCTTATCAAAGGCAGATTGGGAAGAATCATAAAAATTCCACAACGTTTAGATTTATGAACTTTTTGTTATTTATATAATGACTGAATATTTTTTTAAATTAGTTTCATATAAAGGAGACCAATATACATGAGTTAGTTTGTATTTTAAAGAAATGCTAAATGCTTGTTCCAAAGTGCTATTTATAATATCACTTTGCAAGGTGGGAGTATGTTTAAGATTTTAAGTCATTAACGTATGTATATTTGACAGTAGCGCCACCTTTAATTTTCTTTAGATTTATGAGTTTTAATATTTCACTTTAGGTTGCGTGGCAACCTGAGATAGTTTTTTGTTGTTGTTCTTTTTTGTTGTAATTATTATTATAATTTTTTAGAATCCGTTTTTGCTGCTAAATTATTCGTTATTAAAAGATTAAAGTTTTATAATTGTTGTCATTCATCTGTAGAACTTGTAGATCATTTGATTGATTTTATTTAAAAGGCGTCCGCATTATTTATTTTAACTTATTAGCGACATATATAAAGTCGGTAATTTAAATATATTTCTTCTTTATAATCAATAATTTAATTTAATTTAATTTCTTTATAATAAATTTGTTGTCCCAAAACAAATATTTTGTCATTTTAATTTTTATAAGTGCTTCATACGCTGTTTATTTCGTTATAGTAAAGCAAAACGTTTCCCGTTATCTCATTTATATAATCGGATACAATTGCGTTTGGGTTTTAAATATTGTTAAATACTTCAATTTCCATCAAAATTTCTCCTCCTCATACATCATGCTAAGTTTCATTTGTAAGGAACTTCTAGCTAAAACGAAACGAAGTTTAAACATTATTTATGTTTTTAAGTAGACAGAATACATAGATCTAAAACAGTTAAAATACTTATTAGAGCAAAAAATAATAATAATAATGTAGCTTAATGGCACCATTCAAGAACTAAAAGACATAATTACAAAGTAAATGATTATTGTATTGATAGCAAAGTATTGATATTGATTGCAAAGTATTGATATATGTAAATGACGTTAAAAAGATAAATCGATCTTTACGTTTATTTGTCCCGTTTAATTTGTAAATAAAATGGACTTAGATTGCAAACCAGTTTTTTTTTTTTTTTTTAAGCCAGGACGAAAGAATTTTGCTAATAAAAACTTTAATTTTTTTCATATTGAGACCCAAAAGTTAAGTCGTAAATGTGTGTACTGCGAAATGAAATATATAATTTATGTACGTTTGTGGCATCTATTGATACCCAACCTATCATCTTCTACTTATTTGTTACAAGAACCGTGATTTAGTCACTGATTTTTCGAGTTGTCATCCACACAAGTATCCATGCCAATGCATGCATCACAATGCGTTATCAAAAATATATCGCGATATTTTCTCAATTAAACTCATTTCTACATTGATGTCAATATTTTAGTTACTCAAATAAAGTTTAGCAACATTCACAATATCGTATTTAATAATTATTGCTTTGTATAATATTCACGATATTATCTTATTCGATGAACCTGTGTGTATATTATTGGTAACCGGTGACCTGTGTAAATCAGAATCTAGAGTTGTTCTACTAGTTGGCGAACTTGGCATCATAGTGCCAATAACGGATTTTATTTTAATGCCCCTGTTTGCTGACGCTCACCAACTCCAATGATTGCGTCGCTAATAATTGATGTTTATTGGCAAAAAACAGTTGAAATTATTCAACTAAAAATCTATGTACTGAAAAGAGCACTTGTGCCGACACTTTACTTGTCCAATTATTTCACTTATGATATTATTGAGATCCATTAGTAAACATAAATCATTTTTTTAAGCAATCATTTTTTGAAATAACATTTAAAAGCATATTTGGTAAGTTCGCTATAACAAATTTGGTAAGTTCGCTACTGTAATTTAATATTTTTGCTTACCAAACGGACGGATACATATTTTAAATAAAATTTTTGTATTCTTCACTTTATGCATGAATCTTGAAGTTAAAATCTAAATCCCTTATCGTATATCTTAAACCGTAATTTATACTAATATATCAATGTAATTTGCACCAAAAAATAATAATTTCAAAACGTTTAATAAGGTCAGACACCGATTTAAATAACTTTATCTTAAAATGTAACGTAGAATTACATTATTATAATTATAATAAACACAATCCTCCTAAACTCTTAATTTAGAAATAAAACAAAATCAGAAACGTGATAATAACAGTGAAAGTAATTTTGACCTTTAAGTAAGGGAAACAAAAATATTTATAGGGAAACATTAACTTTATAATTTATATAAATTTTATACAGAAAACAACCAAACTAATATGAAATATAATGTGAGAAAACTGGATCCTACGATGTGATTTTCCAACCAATAAAAATGTATTAACAACAATTTAAAACGGCGACACCATGATATGATTTTTATATATAGTAAGATAATTTATGATATTTTCATCTAGAAAGGATAGTAATATAAAGATAGTAAATATAAAATTCATGATAGAAAAATGTGTCAAAATGAATTATTATTATTAATAGCTGGTATTAAAACGTTTCAGTATTAGAATTTAATATATTGAAACTCCTTGAATTTGAAAATTTGTACGCAAAATTAAGGAAAGGCATATTTATGATTAGATTTACCATTAACGGTAAATTGTAGTGTTTCTTCAATTTTCTATAACTTATGTTAGTCTACATATTTGTTTCTACCCCACTTTATTTCTTACACTTAAACTATGAGTTTAGCAAGCATTAAGGACATTTAATTTTTCAAGTAGTTTTGTCTGCTTTTATTTTTTAAATATTATTTAAAAATGCTGTTTCCCTGACAGTGTACACTTTATTCTATAAAAATAATTTTTCATCACTGAAATTTTGTATTTTCAATACTGTTCCCGAACCACATAACACCTGAAAAATATGATTGTCTGCAGATCTCTCATCGAAAGCAAACTGCCGAAAGAAACAGGATACAAATTGGAGCTCTCGTTTTCGAGTCATTAGAAAATACACACCCGGACAAACTATATACTTTTATATATTTAAAGATGGATTATTGAGGCATTTTGGAAGTTTTCTTAATAAATTGACTATTTAATTTACTACTTATATGAATATCAACTGCAAATGGAGTGTTTATTGCATGGAAATCATGATATCAATATATTTACAGCTTTTGAATTATAAAATTTAAAGAAAATATAAAAAAGTAGAACATCAGCAAGATTCAACGTTATATTCCCCTCGATTTTTAAAAATGTTGAAACATTAAAATGAGTTACAAGAAGCAGTAAATATCAGAGGTTTAGCAACTGCATAATTGTTACAAACATGATGTATCAATTATTTTTCTATATCATCATTTTTATTATTGTAAAAGAACATATTTCCTATTTAAACATATTTCCCGTTTGTTAATACGTACGAAACAATTGCTGACTTTTATAAAATACACTATTTTAAATTTAAATTTAATGTTGTAAAAAAGGCTAAATAACTTACACTCTAGTCAACTATTTCTCGACATGTATGCCCTCTAACGGGAAAAACATTACTCCGTGAGTGAAAATAATATTTAGAAGCAATGATTCTGGAATAAACTCGCTTTGGGGAAGGTTTATAACTATAATGGGGAAGACAGTTTGTTTAAATGCTGATTACTTAAACTTACTTATTACAAGTTGTGAGGAATAGTGCTGAAAATATTTATTTAATTTAAATTAGTGAATTAATGTTTATTATTTATTGATTAATGAAACTAACTTAAGTCATCTGGAGCTGGAGAAAGGAAAAAAATAAACCTGAGAATATCAACGTGATTTTGAGGGAAGAGTCTCACTGACAAATAATAATAATAATTATTTCATCCGTCTTAAACATTTTAAAAAGGTATTATAAAATACTTCATTAAATTTAAATAATATTTCCTCCTCATTTAATCACTATGAGTTAAATAATTTAAAAAAAATAAAATTGCATTCATGAGAAATACTGTAGATTGAAATATATAAAAAAAGATCAAAAGCCCATCCTCATGTATAGATGATAAACAAAAATCTTAATTCTCACTGATCATCTTCAGTTTTATTAAAAAGCTAGTTAATCCATTCTTATTAAATATCATAAATTGAAGAGGAAATTCGTTAAAACTTTATTTTTGCTTATGATCATAAATTAAATTAGAAAAAATTTAAATTCTATCCTCATTAAACACCATTAAAAAGTATAAAAATGCTGAAATTCCATCAGAATTAAGCATCAAAGACTGAAAACTTCGATCTTAATTAGGAATCAAATATAGAATTATTAAAATATTAAAAAATAAATTTTTTTAGTATAATAGACAAAAGAAAAAACAATGGAAAATTTCATGGAAATTAATTATCACAAACTGAAGAAAACTCCATCCTTACTAAACATCATAAATTAAAATATAAAGAAAAATATTACTCGAATCCATACCTCTTGGATATTGTATGATAGATTGAAGTATAAGAAAAATTAAAACCACATCCTTACAAATAATCATAGATTGCAGTGTAAAAAAATAGACTTTCCACTTCAAATTATTACCCAGAACAAGAAAATAGTTAAATTATGAAATATTACTAAATGAGAAAACAAAGCAAAATGTATTACTATTAAAAATTTACAGAAATACATTCAACTTCACTTTAATTTCACGAATCTGTATAACATGCTAATCAACATCATGAAATCTCCTTTAAACTTAAGTTCCATGATTTAAATTGAAATTAGAAATTTTTGAATGTTATTTTGAAAAAGAAAGAAAAGAATAACAAGTTTGTAAAATTAGTCAATTTTCAAAATTGAGAATTGTTGAAATAATCAATGTCCAAATATCGTTTTCAGATTTTTTTTTTCTATGGATCTGCAGGAAACACGGAATAATCTTTGATAGCGAGGTTCATGCATTACACTCTGCACTGAAACAACTGTTTACTCCTAGTTGAAAAAATTTACTCTAAGATGAAAAAAGTTGTTTTTCTCCCTTATTCTCAGACTACAATCCAACAATTATCTCACAAGGAAAAACTTTTCCGATTGAAATACTCCAGAGTCGGAAGCTCATCAGGCTTTTAGAACAGAAGAACCAAAGTGTAAACATCCAATGGATTCCTAGCTCCTGTGGGGCATATACACTTTTAGAAATTTCTCGGAAAAAATTGTTAAATAACAATTTATTTAATTATAATTTTATCAAATTGAAACAGAACAGTCAAATAATCATAAATAAGATTCTATTCAAACTATCAAGTGTAAGAAGAGTTGTTTATTAACTGATTTTATCTAATACGGTCAAACAGTCAGAATTTTATCGCACCAGCTAGGCCCATCTAATTAAGCTACTTAGCTCCTTTCTGCTGGGTATATATTACAGACGAAAATGTTAATTTGACTATTTCCTGAACGGGGATTCGTGTCCCACCGTTGATGCCACATTATTTCCTACATTCATTTAAACACACGAAAAGTTTCCAGTGCCCTACACTCCCTAATGTGTGCACCTGGGCTATTAGAATATCATGCTCTCGCTCACCTATAAATAGCAGCAATATAAATCTGTTTGACACCAAAAAATTCTAGTACTTCCAATCTCTTACGATAGGCAACCAGGTAAACTAATTAAATCACATTAAACGTTTCAATTGTCAAAACACAACTCAACTACATTCTAACCCTTATGCCCATTATCTAATGCAAAGCGTAGTTCCAATTTCCAGTTAAATTTCTTTTTACGGTTTTGAAACCATGCTAGTTGTAAATGGTTGAAAAACTTATAGTTTTCTGTTCATGTTTCTTTAACCATACTACATAGTTGCAAACGGATTCGAAGCAGCAGGAGTAAAAAAATGTTTTGTTCCGTAAATTTTACGGTTAACGGTAGAGATAGACTCTGTCATTTATTTTCCCCGTAGTTTAGGAAAGAAAATTCTAACAGTGTAGGGTATCAAACAGGTTGATTTCCTTGCTCGGAAAGGTACTTAACTACTTCAACCAGCTCTATCTTACCACTGTTTCCGTATAAAAAGCACAACAAAAATGAGGCCCCTTTTATATGATAAAAAATAAAGAAATTGAGTGAGGCAATGGCAGATACGCCTTGAATAAAATGACTGCTTGGAAGGACAGTTTACGCATGTATCGCCATTCTGACTCTCGTCTATGTGACTTTAACGAAAACATCATTGCATAACACTCCCAGACGGCAACAGAGATTCTAGGTCTTTCTTTTACTTCTCGTATTTGAAGTTGTCATTGGAAATGAAAAAATAAATGTTTAAAAAGGGAAAAGAAAGAGAACCACCATAAAAAGCAAAAGCAGTTGATTCAATGTGAAAAAACAAGAGCAAATTCATTAATTCAAACCAACATTCAGAGACACAAACTATCTATTCATGAACCATGCTTCATAAAATATTGAAAACGAAAAAATTTTATGGGCAGAAAAATGTCATTTTATTGAGGTAATCCTGCGAATTGTAAACATAATCTTTTTTTTTTTGCCCTTATACGATCCATCAAATTTTTTCTAACTTATAAAATTATTATCGATTTAATCGTAAAATCAATAATTTATGCAAAAACACTCTACATTGAAGCCAAATATGATGATTTTCTTAAATTTGTTAATTATTCAAAAAAAATTCCTTAATTTTCACTTATAAGCAACAATTGTTTTGTTAAAAGTAAAGAATAATAAAGATTATAGTTGACGTTGTATGTCTTTCACTCCTTTTGTAATAAACGTAAAATTCGAGACTCATATGACATCTTTTTACTGAAACTGGATATTATAACTGGGAGATTATTTATTCAAATGAACCAATTACGTATGAAAATTGTTTCATTTGGAAATAGTTTATGCGAGTAATAAGATTTTATTTCTAAAAATACACAGCGGAATCATATCGATTAACATGCTCGCAAAGCTGCTTAAAATTCATATTTAACAAAAATTGTACCAATCCTACTCTTTTGTATAGGATTTTATTTAAATGGGTTCAGCTTAAAACGTTGTGCTTACGCAGTAACATCTTTCTGCTAATGAGAAATACATCTCTTAAAAGACTTTTCAAGTAGAAGACTCACATTGAAGAATATGTCAAATGTTGAATATAAAATAGATGTTTTGTTTATCAAATTTTGGAAACTTTATATGCGTCATGCCAAGAGTATTAAGTTTAAAAGCACGCTCATTGGGATTACAATAAAACACCTTAGTTTTTATTGTTTCAAAATTATGAGTTTACCAGAAACGCGATGGGTCATTTTAAGAAAATGCGGGGACTAATTAAACATTTTATAATTACTAGGTGCAGAAAAAAAGTAAAACCAGGACTATCAATTTTTAAGATAAGTTTATTAAAAATAAATCAAATAAGCAAAATATAACAAAAAGTAATTGACTTTCACTAATACAATTATTTAATTACTTTGAAATTGGCTACCTTTTCGAATAATGCAGAGATTATTGAAAATTTCAGCACAGAGTCACAAGACCTTTAATCTGTCTTATTCCCGACAAAAAGCGATTGCTTTAGTTAGATAATCCAAACTATTTCACAATGCTGTTTTGCTTGCTTACACAACTGTAAAATAGCAGATTAACATTGGAAAAAAGACAAAAAGCAATACTTAAACTCAGAGATAGATTATTAAATATTTTATTATAAATTCTATTTCAGATTATAAAATATCTAGATTTTATAATTAAAGTTGTAGACGAAGACAAATGAGTACACAAGGAAATTTTAGAATAACTTTACTTTTTGTAAAATATTGTATAATATTTGTAAAGGAATAACTTTTATTCTATGATGCAATTAATTTATCCGAGTACTTTTGCCTCACCCTCTAATATAAATGCGTTAGAAACATTTACTACTACGAGCAAAATTTATCTTCAAATAGAATTTACTACCAATTAACACCCCCACCACTTTCCAATTTGTTAATTAGTTTAAATTTTAACAGCGTTTTGTGTCCAATGACAAAACGTGGCTACTTCCATTATTTTGATGTATATTGAATTTTAAGGTAAAGGCATTTTGATGGCATGAACGTCTAAAAACGCGTCTTGCTTCATAAAGCCACAACACGGTTAAGGACTTCAAATAATAACAAATAAAAATAACTTTAGAAATATTATTATTAGAAATATTAATTAATTTTATTAACGATGTCATATTTAAGCTGATCAGAGTCCTCGAACAACCATAAAACGGTAGCGAAATTTCAATTAACTCTTCTTATTATAACTTCTCCAATTATTTAAATATAATTGCTTAAAAATTCTAATAATTATTTTTCTCTTTACATGGCATTTTCGTTCTCGGAATATTGAATTTTAAGGTAAAGCAGTGATTTTTTAATTTTCATTTAAAAATCTTAAAATATAATCATAATGAATTTCATAAATATATATTAGAGACTCGATCATCAAAATTCCGTGGTATTTCACTTGATTTGGTTTTAAAAAAAATGTGTAAACTCAAAACTTACTTTTCAATTATACTTATGCGTTAATTTTGAAAATTATTTTTTTTTATCTTTACAAATAATAATTATAGGTAAGTTGAAATACTCTTGTTTTTTAATGAAATTAGGGTACTTTATACCTACCAAAGTGTAATTTATACACAAACCTACCTGAGGTTATGAAGAACATGACAAAATACCTAAGGGGCCACTCTGTTCCTATTCTTCATTCTAGATATAAGGTTCCATAGTTACGTCATTGCATGACGAAAACATGAATGATTAAATAAGCACTAAGAATGAATCAAATTACGCAGGAAGAGAAAAAAAAATATGGTAAAATTAACGTTCTTGTATAAAAATGACATTTTTGGTATAAGAAAGAAGTCATTATTTTGGTAATAAAAAAAGATATACGCTAATTAAATCATTTATTTGGTGATTTTTCGATTTCTATAGTAAAACAGTTTGCTGGATTTTTTAAAAAGAAAAAAAAATAGGAATCTTTTTACGACACATCTAGTAAAAATTCATAACTGAAAATTGAAACTAACTGAAAAATGGTTTTAATTCCATGTGCTTCAGGGCAACATGATTAAAATTACAAAAAAATTCAACCAAATTGCCATTCATTTTACCATATTTGGTAATTTTAACCTTTTGATTTCTAAGATTTTTACAGAATAAGACATTAATAGACTATTTATCTTAATCGCAGGGAAAATAGGCATAATAATGAACGTATTTCGATTTGTCAATTGCATGTAAGCCGATCTTTGTCATGAACACACAAGTCTGTATGATATTCATGATAAGTATGTAGAACAATAAATAAATAAATATATTTAAATAAATAAATATATCTAATTAAATAAATATATCTAAGGTCGGTACTTTATTAGCCTCGTACTAGAGCTGCACAATGGGCTATTGGCGACGGTATGGGAACATCCCTTTGATGATCCGATCACATGCAATAATTTAAATTAATAAATATGAATAATTTATATTTAAATTAATAAATATAAATAAATTAATATTAAAACGAGATATTTTAAGAGTTATTGTGGAATTTTGAACCTGTTACCTCTACGCTTCCATTTAGGATAATGAAACAGCCCTGATGTGTAACAATTAAGATACTGATTAAGTAGTTTTAAAGATTTTTAGATGCTAGCTTCTAGCTTACATAGAGGAGAAGCAATTGGCCAGCTAAAAAAATTTTACTGCCTGGCTGGTAGGGCGTTAGCCCAATGTCCGAGAGTTCATGAGTTCGATCCTCTCCAACCGAAGACTCCCCGTGTACAAAACGGTGACTGATACTACCCTTAGGAAAATTTGCCATAGAGAAGCCTATGGTAATCTATGGCAACCTATGGCTACCATAAAAATTTGTATGGCAAGATGCCATACGCCGATGGTTACCATAGAGATTTGTATGGCACAACCCCATAAGCCTATGGCTACCATAGAAATTTGTATGGCAAGATGCCATACGCCTATGGTTACCATAGAAAATTGTATGGCAAAACCCCATAAGCCTATGGTTACCATAGAAATTTGTATGGCAAGATACCATAGACCAATGGTAACCATAAGGATTTGTATGGCACGTCACCATTGGTCTATGGCAACCACAGAAATTCGTATGGCAGTATACCATAGGCCAATGGCAACCGTAAGGATTTGTATGGCACGTCACAATTGGCTTATGGCAACCATAAAAATTTGTATGGCAGTATACCATAGGGAAAAGCTGATCTAGATCCCCTCCAACGAAACAACATCTCCTATGAAGTCCTCAAAAGCATCTTCTAAAAGAATGAAATATCCCTTTTTTCACCCCGAAGTTAATTAAATTCTACATATAATCCCACAAGGCATTCCTGGTGAGTCTTTTCCGGCCTCCGGGTGGCCAATTTTTCCATTTTTCAGTGTTTGAAATCCGATGTTCCATTGATTTAGGCTTAGAGTATCATACCGCCAAATTAACGTGTCATCCACTACAAGTGAAATCTTTCGCTAACTTTGGCTACTTATTTTAATATTTTTTCGATCTCAATCTTGGTTAAAAACATTTTTTTGCAGACACCTATGCGATTATCTATCTGAATTTATTAAGTTTTTAATTTCCGGCTGTCTGGTACTTTTATTAGCGATATCTTTTCAAAATATGTAGCGATTGGGTATAGGTTTTCGCTATGTTAAATTTTGCTATTTGTTAACGCTGACTTTGAACACTTTAATTAATATCTTGCTGTTTATATTTTTATCTAAAATTTTTATATTTCTTTCTACCAACTGTTTTTGATTAAACGACATCTTTTTATTTTTATTTTATCCCCTCCCTCTGATTTTATATAAAGTCACATCACTTTTCCATTATTAGTGATGTTCTATTCCCCATAGTAATTTTTAAACAATCTTTATGATGAAAAACGCAGTTAAATGCTTATCATCAAGCCAGATCCATCATTTCTTTAATAATTAAAATTTTTTAATTCTTTTAATTTGTTCGGTGATAATTTCATTTTATTGCTGTCATATATCAATATCAAAGTTAGTGTTTACATTCTCATTAGTTTTTGATTTTAATTCCACTTAGGCTCTTGCAATGCTTTTTTACATTATCTTACATATGTTAGGGCTTTATATTTTTATTTTGTGTTTAATTTTTGCTTGCCA
>NC_092204.1:99062594-99073059 GCF_043381705.1 Parasteatoda tepidariorum | reverse complement strand
ATGCCATAGGATATTCCTATGGGGTTTTGCTTATGGCAAAACTTTGCCATTCAAAAAAATGCCATAGGATATTCCTATGGGGTTTTGCCTATGGCAAAAATTTGCCATACACTTTTGCCATACATGTATGGCAAAATTTTGCCATACGTATATGGCAAAACCCTATAGGAATATCCTATGGCATTTTTTATGGCAAACCTATGGCAAATTTTCCTAAGGGTAGCTAAGTCTGTCGGAGTCACTAAGTTCTCCAGGTTCCCATGGCAAATCAATACCTCTGGGGGTACTGGATCAGAGTATGATCGTGCTCTGGTTCAGCTAAAAATTATGATCTGCGGATGGATGGTGAGTGTATGTATTCTCCTTGTGAAACGGGGTGCGTCCTCCAGATCATCATCAATTATGTTTCCCAGACCAGTTCCAAAAGCCCATTGCGCAACTCCAGTATGATGTAAACAAAGGAAATGAAACAAATGTTTACTGAATTAAATAGGGAGCATCAAGCTGGATATTTTTGCGTCATCTAAACTTATACTAATACTGTTAAAATTACCGAAATCTATTATATTTACTATCAAGCTGCATGGTAATAATACAATATTTTATTGCTCATTTTAACAGAAAGTTCGGTAAAAGCTACCGTCCTTTCCAGTGTTCCCATAGAGCCAAAAACATGTTAAACTTAGCCATATTCAGAAAATCTTGATCATACTTCTTTTTCTAAGTGTGGAAAGTCTCAATATTATGAATTACGGAGCAACAAAAAACGAGAAGACACAATAATCTTTTTAGTGTTAACAATATCATTCAGTTAAGTCGATGGAGTTTAAAGATAAATAAAATTCAAAGTCTAAACATAATACTTATTTGTTGGCCTCAAAATTAATATTTCTTTCTTCTTTATCCTGCGCAGTATGTTCGTTTATCATAAAATATTTATGACCAGCATCGAACAATGTGTAAATTTAATACAACCACTAAGGGTTAAATTAAAGTAAAAAATTGCGTGAAAGAGTACACAATTTATTGCTCCTCAGAAATACAACCAGGTTACAAACAGTTGTTTATGTATATTTAAAAAAAAAATTATAATAAGAGAAATATTTAATACAAAAAAGAAGAAGTTATAATATTCGTTTATATTTAATGCTCATAATAATAAAGCCGATTTGCACTCAAATAAGTGAGATATTTCCATATAATCTATAGTTAGTTAAGCAAAGCACTGTAATCAGTTTTTAAGAGAATTTTCTTGCTATCATCATCTGTTCTTTTATCATGTATATTACTTAAGTTTTAATTAGTTTTCACATGTGAATAAGAAAAAATTCGAAGTACCTCGAATCTATTTTTCTTCTTTATGCTTCTTAATTTTCGTAAACTTTTTCGAGATATATTTTCTCTAAAAATCCAGTAAACATAATAATTCTTTTATTGTCATGAATTCTTAGCTTTCGGGAAGAAGCTGCATTAGTTAAGTAGTGTATTTTTTGTTTAGATATCTCAAACACTAATAGCGAACTTTGCATAATGTATAATTGTTTTAAATGCATTTACAAGTATTTTTTTCAATCAGTTCTATCGTTCTTTTTCGCGCATTAGTTTAATATTGAGAATGTTTTGTAATCACCTCCCTTAACAAGTATATATATTATAAGTTCTTTATCAAAATTATTCATAAGCAATCGAATAAGTGTGTACTAATGCGTGTAACAAATGTGTACTTATGTATATCAAATATGATCAGTAATATGATAAAATTCTGACATTTTTCAATGAAAATTGCATAGTTCAAATGTAGTAATACTATTTTATAACAAACGGTTTCAAAATGTTTTAACAACTGTTAAATAAGAAAATAATGAATAAGTAAACGATAAATAATCTTAGAAATTATTTGGCTTCAGAGTGCAAAACGTATTGTTAGTCCCTAATAGTTCCAAACATTTTGATGACCAATAAAACAGTAAATTTAATATTAAGGAACCATAACTTCAGACTACTCTCTCTTGAGTTAACTATTAAATCGATAGTTTCATTATCGCGTCTGCTGCTTTCCGAATTTTGACGGTCAAGAAATCAAATGTGATGAAAATATGGTGAGTTAATTGTCAAAGGAAGTTTTTGTGTTTGATTCTTTACTGAAAAGTGTCGTCTGAGCAAATTAAACAAATTAGCATATTCAAAATTTGACCATCGAACAACAAGTATAGCTTATTAAATTTTATTTCGTATAAAAATCCTACTATGATAGGGATCAGGATGGTTTATATGTTTATTTAGCGCATGTGGTTCAAGAAATTAATTGCTAACTATATTTTTTTCAGAATATTTTGATAATCTCTCGGAGAAAAAAATTCTAATAAATTTGCATTGTAGGGACGTTTATGGTACTAAAGCCAAACTATACGGTATTTAAACTATTCATGTGGTAATTTTTCTGCTCTATAGTAATGGGTTACTGAAACTTCTAGTTTAAAAAATTGCAACTCTTATTCGGTAAAAAATACAAAACTGAAAATTAAATTAGACCGAATAAATAGTTTTTATGCTATGCTCTAAAATATCATGTAAAAATTACAGATTTCAACTAAATTTTACAACATTTAGCACGGAACTACATAGTAAAAAACAAATTTTTTTTATAGTTTTACCAAAACATAACAAAACCCTTTCGGTAGAAATTACCGCTCTTTTAGGTGTTATCATAGAGCAAAAAATACGGATAATTTTGCGATATTCTGGTTGGCATGACTATAATTTTTTTCACTGTGTTAAAAAACGAAAAACAATGTGAACAAACCACAATAAATGTACAGTGCACCAAAAAAAAAACAAAAAAAAACAGACAATCCTGACTAATTTTTGATCTAGTAATCGCATCTTTACGTTATTGGACTCAATCTTAATGGTTCGAGGTAGCCGTAATCTGGGAAATATGGTCCCCATAAGCAAATTGAAAAAATTTTGCACACAATTGTAAAATTCGTTTATCTAAAGATAATTCCAGGCAAAAAAATTATTTTTAGTAACTATTTATTATTTTTTATTATTTAATTTAAAAATGATAGAATTAATGTTAATTTGTAAGGTGTACTTATTTCAGCATCATCTTCAAGAATGCAATTTTACATGGCTAAATACAAAATTTGAGCAAAATTGGTCGAATAGTTCTTGAAAAATTGAATTTTAACTATACGAATTTACTAAAATTCGATTTCTCAGGAACTATTTAACTGATTTCGCACAAATTTCATATTTTTACATGTAAAATTAGATAGTTTAAAATTGTGTTAAAAATTTTATGCCTTACAATTCAAAATTGTTTCGACTATTATTAAAAAAATAATAAAAATTAATAAACGATTACCAAAATTTAGTTTTTGCATAGATTATCTTTAGACAAAAAAATTTTATAGTTGTCCTTAAAAAATTTTCAATTTACTTCAAACGTTTTCGAGTTCTGACGAAATAAGTATGGATCGCCCTCCTGACAAAACTATAAGGACCATATGTAGCAGATTGCGGCTTCACCCTCTATCGTGAGGATCAGAAATCCATGGAAAAAAAATTATGTTTAGTTAGAAAAACTGCATTTTTGTGTTTGATTTTGTAATTTAAATTATCTGCTGGCTCTAATTAATTAGCATTTTTGTGGTCATTCCTCGAACCATTATGATTGAGGCCCAGAACGGGAAAATCGATCATCAGACCAAAAGTTATTCAGGGTGGTTAATTTTTTTTCCTTGGAGATTTCCTCGTACAGAAATGAACTACTGTAGATATTGTTCTTCAAATTTATTCGGTTCCTTACAGTCTTCGTATTTTCACGAGTTTTTCTTTTGTTCTTACATAACACAAAGTAAACCCAAACCTCTTCCAAATATTCTTATTTAAATGTGCTTTCTTATATAATTTTTTTCTGGTACCTTTATTTGTGTTTCGTTTATGTTGTTCTTCTTCATCCATGCGTCGCAAAAAGTATACCTTATCCTTAGTAGAGTTTAACTGCATAAGCCCTACGAAAATAATCGTTAAACTGAATTATTTTAAGATTTATTTCACGTCTTATGTTAAGATTTTGAAAAGAAGCCGACGTCATTTTAACGAATAGATTTAAATTTATCTATCCTGATAATAAAGAAAAATTAATTTATGAGCAGGTTTTAATATATGCTTCTATTTTCTTTATTTATATTAAATTTCCGGAAGGACATCGGAAGGCGGAAGGACATCACCTAACGACATTGGAGGACCCAGTAATCTATGGTTATTTTTCTTGCATATCGGCTTGTAGTATTCCTGTTCCGCTAAGATGTAGCGTGTTAGAATCTCGCTATAACACTGGATGTACATTGTTGCTATCTTTCGTGAAAATTTTGCTGTCTGTTTTTCAAATTAAAAAGAGTTTTTAAGTCGATTTTTGTCTTAATAAAGTAACCCACATATGAATGTAAGCAAATAAATAAATCCCACCACCCCCATAAAAGATGGGTAAAAAATTCACCATAGCTTTGATATATCTGAGTTGAGTATCTTTAAAACACTTTAATTAAACATTTGAAGTCTTCATTCACGCCCCTTTATCTCTTCTTATAACAGACAAACTATTTTAGAAATATAAATATTTAACTGACAGCTAACTGCTGTCAACCATTTAAATAAACCGCCATTTTAAATTTACCATAAAAGTATAAACGAATTATTACTATTCTATTTGGTAAGAGGCACAGCATCATTAGATTAAAATTACCAAATAAATTGCAAGATGAGTGACAGTTCTGGAGAAAATTTTGGTTTATTGTGATACTTCAGAGCATGGCATAAAAACCTTTTATTTGTTTCACAATTTTCTTTTCGAGTTTGAATTCCAATTTCTGTGAAATAAAAAGGTTTGTGTTATGAGGAAAGGAAAGCTCAAAGTAAAATAATTTAAAAATCCATTACTTTTAATTCTCAATCGATACACTTATTTTTTCGAGCATCAACTGCACGGATGGCTGTTAATTACGATTACGTTTTTACAGCTTACTTGCTGCATACGAACGGGACTGAAAAAAAATCTATAAGAAAAAACATTATCTAGCAACATTGCGCAATCACGAACAAAACTGAGAAACAAATACACGATTATTAAATTAAAATAATTCCAAACTTTTTATCTTTATTTGTTATGAATCGTTGCAAGTCCCGGTGGCTTTAAATTATTGGATTAAGCAAAATACGTAATAATTCATTCTGTCAAAATTAAAATCAAATGTATTCAGTATCATCTGGCATAATTGGGTTACTCTAAGCCAACTCATCCTATTTAAAATTTATTACAATCAAGAAATTTTCTCTTGTACGTATATCTTTAATGTGGCTGTACTAAACATACGAGTATTTCCCCAGTATATATAATAAAAAATCTGTAGAATTGGTGCAGTTTTAACAGGAACCTAATTTTCCTAAAAAAAACACGTTTAACCCATAATAGAATATTTTGTACTTATTAAAATTGCACCAAATGCCATAGTAGCAGTCGTGCATATTACCAAAAATAATAACGCATTATTGGTGTCAATAATACTATGGAAGTTATTTACGTTTTTCTAAAACGAATGAGTATCATTTCTGCCAGAATTTGCTGCTTTTGATAATCTGTTAACCTTTTGTCAATTTGTATTTAAAACAAAAAATAACTAAGCATCATTCGTCTCAAAAATTGTTGGACGATATTTTTTAACTCCTCTGTTCTATGATTTTTTTTCCTACTCACTTCTCCTAATTGAATTAGAACCAATTCTCTATTAATTTTTGCTTTTTAGCACATAGTTTATCTTATTATTTTAATTAGTACTTTTAACTACACACACACACACACACATATATATATATGGAGGCTAGGAGGAGAACAGTGGAGAAGNAAGAAGAGAAAATCGGGCTCCATCTAAAACCAACAAGCTTGCTCGAATCATTTTCGTGAAGATCAGTTTGATCGAACTTCTTCGTGCCCGTAATTTTTTATGCTTTTCCTTCTTATTTCAGAACGGTAATGTACCATTACAATTCATTATATTTACATAAGAGCCTCGGCGTCAGCAGTACGAATATGCTAATTTATTTGGTTACTTTTCCATTATGCAGGCGCAAGCGAAAAGTCGCCAAAAAATGTAAACCTAAGCAAAAATTTTTTTATTTATTTTTGAAAACATAAAAAGTAAATAAAACAAAAAAAATAAAAGTAAATAAATAGTTGAATTCCTTTGCGCCGGTATGGAAAAGTACCATTTATTTTTGTATTGATTGAAATGAAAACATTCAATTTATTGCTGGTTGTCGCCGGGAAGTTGGCATGATTTGAAACTTATTCTGTTACAGATCACAATACGGAAACCTTCCCGAATTTTTATTGGCTGCAGTAAAACAAATTTTTTATACACATTCTTATGAAAATGCCGAGCAGAATGATAATTATTTTTTTGGTGATCACTTTATTTTTTTTTCACATTTTTTTTCTTAATATTTTAAAAGTGATTAGACTTGCCTAATTTTTTTTCTTGGGATACGTGAATAACTTATAGACATAGGTAAAGGTGTGGTCCTGTTCAATTCCATTTAGTTTTTTTACAAAAAATATTTTTAAAAAATTAATTGTAACAGAGGAGAGTTTTTAGTAAGGGAGTTGAGACGATCGCATAGAGAACTTGTGTATAATTATTAAATATAACTTGAAAGTGTTGAAATTAACACAAAACAATTTTATGACAATAAATTGAGTAACAACAAAAAAGGAGCAAAATTTCAAAATAAAATGCGCTAAAAAAGCATTATGAAATGTTTTTCAGAAAGTAATTAAAAATAATAATTAGGAAATGTTTTTAAGTTCTTCTCCATCGAAAATATATTGGTTTCTATGATCCCTCAATGACTGATTTAGCTTTCAAACAATATCTTCTTCATCAACTATTGATGTATCATGTATAGCTGGGAAAACAAACTTGTTTTTAGTTGATCTTCTTAAATACTTAATGGTGCTTCTACTACTAGTAATACTATTCCAGACATTAATCTGTATTTTTTAACGACTCAGCAAGAGTATCTAACTTTGTCAATTGAAATCTTTGTATTCTTTTCTTATATATATTTTTTCCCTTTCTCTCTCTTTTTTTCTTTGTTAACTTCTTTCAGTTGACTTTTTAATGTTCAATTTGCTTCTTTAGCTCTTGTCTGTTTTTAAATGTTTCCTCTACTTGTTGATGGCATATTTTGCACTAATATTGAAGAATCTAAACATGGACTTGCTGGAAGAGTATCCTATTTCTGATATCATTTGCTTTTCTTTAAATTGTAGGACTTTTTACTTTTCTCTCGCAAATTCTTCCTAACTTTTCTCTGTTCACCAAGAGTCATATTATTACTACGCTTTATTTTACCTGCTTTTTTTCGTGCATGATGTTTTATATATATATATATAACATAAAAAGCTTCTAATAATCTTTTTATGTTATCCTAATTAATTATTCAAATCGAAATGATTTCTTACACTTTTAAGAGTCACACCCTGTTTCTAAATCTATTTATGGTTGAAGTATGTATAAATTTATGTCAAGACAATTTTCCCTTTAATCTTCGTGGGAATAACTTGACCTATTTCTTAAACCAATAATAATTTCTAAGAGTTCCCTCTTTTCCCTAAATAGAGACATTTTACGGATTTTACTTTGCTAATATTTTCCCTAACATTTATCCGAGGAGCGCAACTTTTCGTGTACTTCATTCATGACAGCTCTGTCAAATAATTAATAAATAAATTTTGTACCCTCCTTCCCGGTCAAAGACCTGTGGTTTAATCCTTCCACTCGGCAACGACGTTATAAGTCGCCAGGATTTAACGGTCGGGAATGGGGTACGGTACATCAAGGATATGTAATATCTCATTAAAATAATCATCTGAAATTTTGAAAATAAATCAAGTTCGGGAGAGGGTACATCAAAAATATGGAATTTCTCCTTTAGAAAATAGAAAGAGAGTAGAGAGTAGAAAATTTATCAGTCAAATTTTTCTGCAACTCACGGTAATTCATCCAGTATCTTCAACAAAAAATAAATGTTTCAATCATTCAACTTTTGTTTACATAAATGATACCTACGCCCAGTGAAACTTGTCTTAAAGATCATCGACTTTCCCTTTGTGTATGCTGCATGTTATGTCTACGTTCTGACGGCGATGGGTACAACTAGAGAGCTGACCTTCAATATTATTCACCCCCCTTGGACTAAAAAGAAAAACTACATCGGACTCCTGATAGTCGTTTCGATTGTTGACATTCCCTCCCTCCTACTCAGAACTCCACGAATAATCCGCTGCAATTTCTGGTTCATTTTCGGTGTTAATTTACGATTCCTCTTAACGAAGAAACAAATTTTTTCCCTAGCAGCTCTCGTTTTTGCTATTGGAATTGTGTTCATGATGGAATTTCAACGAAATTTCATCTCTGATGTAGCGGTTTTCAAAATATCTTTTTGGACTAATTCGAACTTTTTCACGTATCCATTGTGTTAATTTTTTTTTACAACTCTCATAAAAAATTTTTTTTCAATTTTTACTGATTAATAAAGAAAAAAGCACTCATGTAAATAAACAAAATCATAGATTACGGTTATAATTTTTTTTTCTCATACTTGATGTTTCAAGTGAAACTATTTTTTATACATTGATCGTATTTACTGCTGATATTTTTTTTTCTAGAATTTTTTTTCAGTGAATTTATTGTTTTGATTGACATAAAAATTTTTTCGAAAATTAGTTTTCATATTTATTATTTTATGTGTTATAGTTTCTATGATTTATTGATCAGTAGAATTTATATTTTTGTTTTACTATAGTGTTTATAGGGTTAAAATGACATTAAAATATTTTTCTCTTCTTAATGCAACTACAATACTTATTGAAATTAAATTTTTTATATATGAATGCAATTGCAGTGTGGCAGAAATTATAAATTAAACCAAGAAATGTTAAAACTAATACAAATAATTTGGAAAATGAGTAAAATGCTTGTTTTTAAATTTGAATTGAGTCCAACGCTGGTAATTAGTTCATAGCTCAGTTCTAACTCAGACATTTCATAAACAAACAAAATTTCTTATGGCTGAGAGTTAATTCCAAAATAGAGATAGAGGGACCAAGCACAAACTTACAATGTATAATATCCGGATACACTCAAAATATTTTCAAAATAAAAATAAAAACATAAAAAATGACAAATACCTGATTGTGACAAATTAACTCTGCACAAAAATTACTTTAAAAAATATCTGAACTAAAATTTTTGAAAAAAAAATTAAGTCCAAAAAGAAAGAAAGATATAAAAGCAAATTTTGAACAAAAAGAAGAAAAAAATCCCCCTCCCCCCGGATATTTTGCTATTAGAGTGACAAATATGAAAGGTAAATAATAAATAAAGTGAAATAAAGACAATACTGAAATCTTGGACTTCAGAATAACAAGCACTGCTTTATTTTTTTTATCTTATTTTGTTTTTGAGCAAGGAAAACAATACTCAAGTCTGATTCCAGATTGAAGTTTTCCCTGTAAAACTGTTTTTTTGTATTATGTGTTTCTTATATTTTAACTAACACAGTTTGAAAAATGTCTATATTTTTTTTCTCCATCTGACTGAAGGATTTATTTAAAGTGTGTGATTATGAGGAATACTATGGTGAGAAAACTGCTGTGATCTTCTTACAAAAGACTTGGAACTGAAAAAACTGAAGTCACAAAAACTATTAAAAATGAAAACCAAACTTTTAAGTTTGCTGGTAGCGCTACTACAATTTTTTTATTCCTCAAACAGTTTATGTTATTATTTTTTACATATGTGCAAATGTGTATTTTTTTATGAGTCATATTACTTTACTTTTTATCTTGTTAAAATTGTAAATTTGATTCTTTTTATTTTAATTGTACTTCTACCATGGGGAAGATTTTGCAAACTGATAATTTTTAAAATTTTTGGATTGTAATTAAACATTTTTGGCGAGGGGGGATGTAACATAAAAAGCTTCTATTAATCTTCTTACGTTATCCAAATTAATTATTCAAATCGAAATGCTTACTCACACTTTTAAAAGCCACATCCTGTTTCTAAATCTATTTTTAGTTGAAGTATGCATAAATTTACGTAGAGACATTTTTCACTTTAATCATCGTGGGAATCACTGAACCTATTTCTTGAACCAATAGTAATTTCTAAGATTTCCCTCTTTTCCCTAAATAGAGATATTTTACGGATTTAACTTTGCTAGATTTTCCCTAACATATTACCGATGAGCGCAACTTTTCCTGTACTTCTTTCATGACTGCTCTGTCAAGTAATTAATAAAAAAATTTTGTACCCTCCTTCCCAGCCTAAGACCTGTTTTAATCCCTCCATTCGGCATGATATATATATATATATATATATATATATGTTCTAAA